>NW_021635131.1:0-80903 GCF_004799145.2 Neltuma alba
TACTATTTTTGTTTTTGAGTTAATGTATAAAAATTGTTCAGGAAGTTTTTACCGACGTTTTTACTTAAGAGTGACGAAAATTAAAAAATTTCTAAATTGTAGTAATGTTGGTAAGTTTTACTATTAATTTCTACTTTATTTTTCCAAGTCATGCACATTTAATTCTTGGTTTTGAATCCCAACAATGTTTTCTCGTGCAAAAGGAAGACTCTTTCTACACGTTGTTAGTTTAATCAACCAAAAAGAAAAAGAATGAGAATAAGAACCCCATTTGCTCTTAGTTTGGTACCTTTTATGAGCATAGAAGGATAACAGAAAAAGTATAGAAGATAACATGTGCAGAGGAAAAAGTCATCAGAATTCTTGAAAAGCACAAAAGTAATAATTTTCTTCTTGGAGTTGTTTGCTGAACCCTCGCATTGAAAAAAGACATGAAGTAAATGATGCGTGAACCTATGGAATTTAATTAACTAATGATCAAACTTAATTTGAAAACAGTCATGTGATGTAGTTATTATTTAAAATTTTTTAGTGTAATATTGAACAAAAAAATAATTCTAGACACCCAACGTTTTTAAATAAAAGTTTTCGGAAAAAATTTGTTTCTTAACTCAAGAAAATATTAAAAAAAAATTGTTTGGATGATTATTCTAAAAAAATCATATTTGAGGGGGGAAAAAAGCTTGTTTATAATAATTGTTTTTGAACTCAACTTCAGTTAGCACCAAGCAAACTAGAGAGTGGAGACAGCAAGCTGGCTGAGATTAGAGAGTGGCAAGTGGCAAGTTCAAATTTGAGAGGCAAGAGCTCAAAGCATCAAAACTAAGGGTGCGCATGGGCAGGGAACACTGCCGAATGTCTTAACAAATATCCATGTTCTAAGAATTTATCAATATCTATAATTTATTAAAAGCAAGACAATAAAAAATTGTAATTAAAGCCTTAAAATCCAAATGATTTGCATGAATCTCTTCAAAGTTGAGAAAATAAAGAAACATATAAAAAAATGCTATATTAACATATTCAATTATATTATTAAGCTATAGTTTAATGTAATTTATAGAGATATATATATTACATTCAAATTGGTATAACTTTTTCATGTTGATATTACTTCATATATTACATTTGATATTACTTCATATATTACATTCAAATTGATATGTGAAGTAATATCAACATGAAAAAGTTAAAAAACAATTATAGTACACAGCAAGATAATTTAGAAAAGTTAGAAAAGGTGGTATATCTTAAGAAAAAAACTAGAACTTTAAAAATGTAAAGTCTAATAATATAAGGGAATAATGTTCCTTTTGGGTATTGAAATATAATAAAATATAGTACATTAATATTACACTATATATAGTATAATTATAAAAAAAATATATTATAATATAAATAATTATATATATTTCGGATAGAGCTAAAAGGACAGAGCAACATGTTGTGCCTGCAGCCCAGCCCGAAAATGCCCATTTTTTTCTCAGGCTATGTTTTTTTTGGGCTGGGCAAGGCATTTTTGGCGGGTTAGGGCAGGCACACCGGGTTATTGAGCCTCATGAACACCCCTAATCAAAACGCCTAAAGAAGATAAGATTCCACTTATAACTAATCTTATAAATAAAGGAACAAAAAATAAGAAACCATATAAACGTTGTTTACGCTTTTTATTTAAAAAAAAAAACAGATTTTTTCAGTTTTACAAGACACTTAACTAAAAATTAATTAGCAAACAAGTATTTTTATTTTTTTCGTTTTTAAATATAAAAATTGTTTTGGAGATAAGAAATTAAGCAAGATCATGGTAAAAAGTTCTCTTTTCTCTGCTTTTTCTTTTTGGCCCTTCACTTCTTTCACACCGTGGGGGTTTTTTTTTTTGGCCAGCATATGCCGTTTTGTTCGCTATTTAATATGCAAGCATATAGGTCAAACAATCTGAAATGGATGAGAAATCTGAAACGTGAAGTGTGAGTGAAAGCGGGAAAACTGAAAATGAAAATATTTTCTTCCGCATTGAAACTGATTTTGCAAAAATCCGAAGTAAGTAATATCTCTGGTTCTTAATTAATATAAAATTTAGTTGATTAATTTGAAAAAATCTAAAAAATTACTAAACTACTTAATTATAATATATATTACATAATCTATCTAAAATACGTATATGTATCATTAGATTATATATCAATTTATAAATTAGGCAAATTTGTTTAAAAAATTAATAAATATAAATATTTTAAAATAATTTAGTAATGTTTTTAACCTTTCTAAAATAGTCAACTGAATTTTATATAAATGCCAATATAACATGTGAGAGGAGTTTTTTTTTTTTTAAAGTTTGCGTGAAGTCTTTTTTTATTAAGTATTTTTTGGATGATGGCTAACACCCCACGTGAAATGGAACCAGCCTAAGGAGGAAAACGATAGTGAGAGAGAGAGAGTGAGGGGGGGCGCAGACATAGTGTAAGAATTTAATAATTTATATTTGTAAGTCTAATTTGCACATTGACAAGTTGAGTCTTATTTATAACTTAAGCTTATACAACTTACAAAAAATTAAAGAAAAAAACAAGTAAATATATCTGAAACACCCAAATTAATACCCCTAAGATGCGCAAATAATATTGAAGTTTCTCAGATCTAAATGAAATTATAGGATTTGGCGGAATGATCTTGCTATCCCTTACATTAAAAAAAAAAAGAACCTCACCTTCATGAGTCATCACTAGAGAATTTTTGGCCTAGGCTGGTCAATGTAAGATTTATTCCAAATGCCTTTTGAGTTTTGGTTATTCGCCAAAAAAATATTTATAACCATTAAGCCAAGACTTCTCAGTGAATAACAATTTTTTGGCAAAACAAAACAAATGATAAGAACAACTAAGCCAGTGTCAAATTATGTGTGCTTCCACATTAACCAGTCTTTAAGCAGGAAATAGTGGTCACTTCCTTAGATAATGTGGTCATTTGCTAGTCCATTATTGTTATTTTCTGTACTGTTAGTCATTCATGATTAAATTTGTGATTAAATCAATTAGTGGTTATGAAAGAAGTAGTCACTCAAATTATATAATTATTGCTAGTTAGTTGTTATTATTTGCTATGATTAAACTTATGATTGAACAAACAAGTGTTTATGAAAATAGTGATCACTCTCTCAGATGCCATCCTCTTATAATCAGCATTCATGCTAAAACTTTTGATCGAACCAATAGGATTTGGCTTCTCTCCTTTACTACTCCCATTGGCCACTATCTGGTGCCACAAACGACATCGTTTTTAGTCCAAATAGAAGAGCAAACTCGTTAAAAAAGCTGAATGAGTTAGGGGAGAAATGACTCATGAATGGGTGAGGAAGAAAATAGCATTGTGGTGGTGAGTGGTAAAAAATTTATTCACCCTCACTAATTTATTTGATTCAAGTGTATTTAATAAAAATGAAAAGTAAAGAATAAATCATATTTGTTTGAGTTTTATTTATTTATATTTACTTATTAGGGACACTGCACACTCACAACTACAATGCTATTTTCTCCCTCACTCGCTCATGTCTCATTTCTCACCCTGACTCATTCAGCTTTTTTGACAGGTTTGCTCTTCCATTTTGTCTGAAAATGACGTCATTTGTGGCAACGGACAGCAGCGGATGGGAGTAGCAAAGGAGAGAAGCCAGATCTGAACAAATGGGTATTTGCAAAAACAGTGGTTACTTGCCAAAAAACTAACGAGTCATGCTTGAACTAATGAGTGTTTATGAAAAAGGTATTCACTCGTTCTCGTATAGATGGTATAATCATTTATTAGTCTGTTGTTATTTGCCTAATTATTCTAGGCCTTTCATACGTACATGTATACACATGTACATCCATACATATAAAAGCTTCATAGTTATTTTATATAGTATTTTGCATTATATTATTATGAAGTTTTGGTGGCTCATTGATTATAATTTTTTAGGTAACCAAAAGTTGGTGGAATTAAATTCCACCTTTACTAACTTTTATCGTAAAATTTTTCATTTTGTTTTATTTTTTCATGTGAGGAGCAGTAATATTTTTTACCAACTTTTAAAATTTTATTTTGGATTAAAGGCCTTTATGTCATTTATGTGTATATATCTCATCAAACTACTGTTTTGGGTTTTGTATGTTTAGAGGTATTTACTTACCTTTTTTCCAAATTTAAATTCCGTTTAATTTCCTTCCATTTGCCTAAGAATAAGCATAATTTCTGATGCCAAAAAAGAATAAGCATCATTTCTGTAATAATAATAAAAAAAGGAAGAAGAAGAAAAAGAATAGCAAGCATCAGTTCTTGCACAGAGTCACACGCACATGGGAATTATAATTGCAATTTTTTTTGTTCTGAGTGAAAAATATCAACTTGTCTTCTCCTCTCCTCCTCCTTCCTTCCGCTTTCCTCTTTCTTGCTTTCCGTCGCCAAACCATTTTTTCTTCAACTTCATCCAATCATGTAACTTCCTTCACTCTCTTTACCTGCTGCTTCGGATTCAAGTATTTCACTCTTTATCAGCTCTCAAGATTCTTGCTTTTTCTGTTCTTCATACTCTTCTTAGCTAGCATACCGCTCAATCATCTGAGATTTCTTTTGGGTTAGTATTTCCCCACTCCCCCTGAGATTTTGTGTATCATTTGTAATAATCTGATGCGAGATTTCAGTTATGGCTGCTATTTTCTTTTGAATTTTTTGATGATTCGGTTCTTAATGTGCTGTATATTGTTGGTTGAACAGGAGGTTAACGAAGAAGGGTCCGATGAGTTCAACTTCGAATCAATTTCCGAAATATCCCCATCGCCGTCCCCGTCGTCCGCGACGGCGCCGGCTTTGGTTTTGTCAAACTCCGGCAAGAGAATCGACCAGGCTGGGAAGAAGAAGTACGTGAAGCAAGTGACTGGACGGCACAACGATACCGAGCTTCACTTGGCGGCTCGACGGGGAGATCTTGCCGCCGTGAAGCAGATCCTCGGCGACATCCATTCGCAGATAATGGGGAATTTCAGTGGTGATGATGTGAACACAGAGATAGCTGAGGTGCGAGCATCTGTTTTGAATGAAGAGAATGAATTGGGAGAGACGGCTCTATTCACAGCAGCAGAGAAAGGGCATCTTGATGTTGTGAAGGAATTGCTTAAGCATTCAAATAAAGAGACTGTTTCTAAGAAGAATCGCTCAGGCTTTGATCCATTGCATATTGCTGCAAGTCAAGGGCATCATGGTATAAGGATCTATACATTTATCTATATATTTACTACTAATGAACAATACAGCTAATTCTTCACACTCGTGCATCATAAGCGCCTCCCAGTTTTTGTTCCAATTTCGAGAATTTTTCTTATTGTGATCAGGCTGTTCTGATCCAGGTGATTGGCATTGGTTCTGGTAGTTTTGGGAACTGGAGTTATGAGTAAATATACAATTTGGTTATGGAAATATTAACTAAATGCCCTATCACATGAGTCTGTGTTTAACCCTTTGTACAAATTAGCCCTTCAAAGTTTGTAAGTTTTAAAACAAGCAGTCCCTCAAAGTGGAGTATATATAATATTTGGTTTGATGGAGAGACTAACTAACAGTTACTTTTGAAGGAATTGACTTTAGTATTTAAGTCAAGGAGAGATGTGAGCTCTTGTTTTTAATTTCCTTGTATTAATCAGCCCTTCAAAGTTTGTGGATTCTAAAACATGTATGCAATAGAATTAGTCCCACCACGAGCACAAAGCTTAGCTGGTAGAGGTTTTTGCTAGTTGACAAGTGGTTTCAGGTTTGAGTTGGTTAGTGGCTTCTAGTTTTTTTTTTTTTTTTTTTTGGGGGGGGGTTGTGTTTGATACCAAAAAGACAATAGATTTAGCCCCTCAATACTCTACGGGTCAACAGGGAGACTAGCTTGTGGTGGGTTATTAAATTTGAGGGACTAACTCATTTAGAGGACTCATGGACTAGGTGATAGGTGATAGGAGTATGCCTTTTGGATAGTATTGTGTATCTGCTCTATAGTTAATTTCTAGTTATATTAGAAGATGTCATTGCTAAAAATTGCCTATGTAAGAAGTTTTATCATTTACCAGCTAAATCTAATTAATTGGGTTTCATATTAAATCATGGGTGGAAATTTTTTGGTGGTATGAGAACATAGGAATGGGAAAGTGTATGAAGTCATTGTTTTGTTTATCAGACTAAACTTATCGTACGAAAGTGGCCACCCTACCTAGATTGGTGAAACAAAAATCTTTTTTAATACCTTGATCTGTATTTGTAAAGTAGCTTTTATTTCCTTGAGTTGATGTTCTCAGGGAAGAAGGTATGGAGGAGGATGAGATGGGGTCATCATAAATAATAGGGAGAATTTCAATGAGGTCTCAAGGAAAGAAAATAATTACCAATAAATCTCAATGACAAGTGAGCAGTTGTCATTTCTTATCCTAGAACTTGTCATTGCATATTATTCTATTGTTATTCAGATTTTTTTGTAATTGTGTTCTTTCGCTGGGTTCTCCCTAAATAATTCAGTCCAGAGTATGAGATGTGGGTAAAAGAATATGCCATATATATGCCTTCAACTTTTCACTAGTATTTTAGCGATGTCATGTAGTGGAAGTGCTATATTTTCTGGTCATCAATGTAATCTTTAGCAATTTGTTTGCAGCCATTGTCCAGGTTTTACTAGATTATGACCAGGATTAAGCAGGATTAAGCAAGACAATGGCCCATCAAATGCTACTCCACTCTGCAGCACGCAGAGGGCACACAGAAGTGGTAAATGAACTGCTGTCGAAGGATGGTAGCTTGTTGGAAATCTCTAGGTCAAATGGCAAAAATGCATTGCATTTAGCTGCACGTCAGGGCCATGTAGAAGTTGTAAAAGCACTGCTCGGTAAAGACCCACAATTGGCACGTAGGACTGACAAGAAAGGACAAGACTGCATTGCATATGGCTGTAAAAGGACAGAGTTGTGATGTGGTAAAACTGCTGCTTGATGCAGACGCCGCTATTGTCATGCTTCCCGACAAATTTGGTAACACGGCATTGCATGTAGCAACCAGGAAAAAGCGAGCAGAGGTAATGCCATCAATTGCTCAGCTTTACCCGCTTGTGTGTATGTGTGTGTGCCTTCACTTGAGTTCTTCAAAAGATACAATTCTAATTTGTGCCTCCTCGTTTTCCTTCACAGATAGTGAACGAGTTATTAAATCTACCAGACACCAATGTTAATGCATTAACCAGAGACCACAAAACAGCTCTTGACATTGCTGAAGGTCTTCCGCTTTCTGAAGAGTCCTCAGACATAAAGGATTGCCTTTCTCGGTATGGGGCTCTGAGAGCTAATGAGCTCAACCAACCAAGAGATGAACTGAGGAAAACTGTCACTCAGATTAAGAAAGATGTTCACATCCAGCTAGAACAAACCAGGAAAACAACAAAAATGTTCATAATATCTCTAAAGAGCTAAGAAAACTCCACAGGGAAGGAATCAACAATGCCACAAACTCGGTAACTGTTGTCGCCGTGTTGTTTGCAACAGTTGCTTTTGCTGCTATTTTTACTGTACCTGGTGGCGATGACGATGATGGTATAGTGCAGTGGTAGCAAGCGGTTCGGCTTTTAAATCTTCTTCATCTTTAACGCTATTGCACTTTTTACATCCTTGGCTGTTGTGGTTGTTCAAATTACCTTGGTTAGAGGGGAAACTAAAGCGGAGAGAGACGGGTGGTGGAGGTGATTAACAAGCTAATGTGGCTGGCTTCTGTTTGTACTTCTGTTGCATTCATAGCCTCCTCGTACATAGTAGTCGGTCGGAAGAACTGGTGGGCGGCAATTCTGGTTACAGTAGTGGGGGGAGTAATAATATCTGGAGTTATTGGCACAATGACTTACTATGTGGTGAAGTCCAAGAGAGGCCGATCATGAGAAAGCAGAAGTATGCCAAAAGAAGTGGATCTAACTCATGGCATCATTCTGACTTCTCCAATTCAGAGATCGAACGGATTTACGCCCTTTAACCTCGAATTTGCAATCCTGGCCGAAGGTATCAGACCAAGTTATGATGAAAACTGTGACAGGTTGTTCTTGATTTATGCTCCAGATCACTGCTTCAAGAGCGAAATAAGAAACTATATGTTACACATATTCATCCTCTTACCTCTTGCTGCAGTACCATGAATATTGGAATCAAGCTTGGTTTTCATTATATTTCTTTGTTGCAGAGCCTAGTGTATTATCTTGATCACCCAGGTAAATATATGCCATTTATGGGCTGATACAGTGATTTGCAGAAAGAAGAAATCGAACAAGGATCTTTTTTTCGACTTATCTGACAACATATTTTCGAAGTCTGTGATACTAAGATTTTAGTTTATTTTTAAGATTCCTTGGTGCTAATCAACACTGGTATGAATATTTCATGCCTAATGCTTACGCAGCTTGATAAGGAGGCGTCATGGTAGAGGACTTGTGTGTTCATTGTAATAATTTGTAATGTGGGATAAAAATCGGAGGTTGCGATATATAATCCAAAGCAACGAGCAGATGCATGTAAATGATCAGTTTAACATCATATTTTAATTTAATTCAACGTCTTAAAACAATATATTTATGATTCTAGAAAGACTGATAAATGCTTTTTCTATAAATAAGTAATCTAACTAATACAAATTGATGGAGTGTTATACTTCTTGTCTAATGACTAACGAGATCAATATGTTTTTTTTTTCCTTAAAAAATTCTGACTTTTTTTATTTTATTTTCAATTTTTTAAATTTCTGAAATACTTCATTTATCATAGGCACCCTCTAATTCCCCAATTATGTTCCCCAATTATATAATTCCATGCCTTTATATGACATTAAAATATGTTGGTATAGCATTAAGTGAAATTTTAAAAAGCCAACAAAACAATAAAAAACTAGTTAATTGTATTAAATAATGAATGTAAGAAAGTTGAATATGCAAATGCCCCAAACGCCCTTGTACGAAGGAAGATAAAGTGATAAACACTACACAAATATTAATTAATAGCATTCGCAAAAAAGAAAGAAAAGAAAAGCAGAGTCAATAAATTTTTTTTTTTTTGAAAAAAAATTAACAAAATGAGATGGCAAGGATGGGCTAATGCCTAATTCCTGTTTTTATAGAAACAGAAAGTTCTTTTTTGGTAACATTATGGAAGCTAAATTGAGCCAACCAGTATTCATAGAGAAATGATACCAATGGGTTATCTTTATCTCCGTCGTATACAAGCGCAATGGAGGTTGGTGGTCATCTTGCTCCTTTCTGGCGTCCTGCGTAGTTGCAGAGTCATAACAGGAGCACGTTGGGAAGAAAACCTATTCATTTAGTTTATCATCTACTACTTCCCTTCACTTCTTTATCCTCACCATCAAATCAATTTTGAATAGTTGAGATTTAATTTTGATCAAAACATAGTTTCAGAATGCTTTTACTATACGAAATAAATTGTGAAGGATTGCCTCGATTTAGAATAGTGTCTAAAAAGTAGTATATTAATATCTCTTGAAAAGTAAATATATATATAATATTTAATAAAAAATTGTTTAAAAAGACATTTAAATAACCCAAATCCTTATTTGTGTAATTGAATTTGTCAAAGTCTTAATTAGGTCACATGACCCAAACAAGAATTTGAAAATTTTATGAAATAACTATAATATCCATTGCATCAAAAACCTAGAGAGATGAGAATTTCCACCATTATATTCTGTGTAACGTAAATGCTTTTATTATTGAAGAAAACTTGGTGTCTACCATTGCCAAGTAAAAAAAAAAAATCAATTAAGGAGGCAATGATGAGTTATTTTTTATATTAAATATTCTTCCCTTAATCCTGCAAGTATATTATGAAGATAGAAAGTTGTTAATTTAAAATTAAAACGAAATATGTTAATTTTAAAAGTTGCATTGTGATCAAATTTTATTCATAAACTTATTATTGCAAATGTTATGGAGACAAAAATTTATAAATTTAGAATTAAAACGTATTAACTGTGAAATAGAATATGATAACTTTAATGTTGTATTATGATCAAATTTTATTTAAAAATTTATTAAGTGTGTTTTGGAGACATTAACGTGCTAATTTAGAATTGAAACTTGTTAATTACATAATTAAATATATTAATTTTAAGATTGTATTGTGATCAAGTTTTATCTAAAAGCTTTGTATTATAAAGATAAGAAATTATTAATTTAGAATTAAAACGTGTTAATCACAAAATGGAATAAATTAATTTAGAATTTTCTTTTTGTTTCTAATAAAATAGACATTAGTATCATTTCATAAAATTTTAAAAGCCTTCTTTGGGTCACATGACTTGATTCAGAATTTGACAAATCTAATAATCTAAAATAAACAATTTGGGTTATTTAACATTTTTTTTTAATTTTTCCTATTTTATTGTAAATTTCTTCAAAAGAGTTGTAGGAAAAAGAAAACAGTTCTTCAAACGAAAAAAGTTAATGCTTGTCATAATCTCGTCACCATCATCTATCATAATTGTAGTTTTAAAGAATAACTAATTGGGACCCATTAATGGAAAACCGAAAAGTCATTGGCATGACCGTATTTTAACAATATAAACAAGCCTTTTAATGCTATAATAGAATATAATATAGGATTAAAAAAAAATACTAAAATCAAATATTGTCAAACAATAAGAAGGAATCAAATCCATACTTATGCTATGGCCCAAAAAAAAAAAATCCATACTTACGGAAAATAGAATATCACATCATGTTTAAATTTAGGTAACAAAGCGTACATGAGCAAAGTCTAGCTAACGAAATAAGAGGACTCAAAATCTATACAAATCCAAAAGTATTCAGTCAGTTAATTAAATCAAAATTCATGGCAGCATAAGGAAATAAAAATTCCATCCATAAATGATGAACCACTAAAATAAATGAAACAATGGCAAGATAGTTGCAATTTTCCTGAGATAAAATAATCTAGATAAAGATAATAAATTACTTTGAATGTCTAGAGATAAAAATTTTGGTTTAAAGAATATTTTAAGGGAATTTACCCAAGAATAAGACAATTTCTTAGACATTATGGAAAAAATACTTATAGTGTTTCAATTTAAATTTAAAAGTATCAAAAATAACGCACCAACAATACATATAGACCATATGTGGGCAGATGATAGATATGCGTGACAAACAAATTACACATACGTACAAATGTACAATTTGGAATACATCATCCTTAAGTTTCCCAACAAAAAACCTGATCATCTGTCATCACATCATCTAACTAATCCTAGGCTCACATCTCATACAAAGATATGTGGTTAAATAATTTGCAAAGTATTCTTTGAGCTATGAATCTCTCTAACACCCAACTCGAACTTCATTTTACAAACTATATTTTCACTTGCTAGCTGGCTAGCTAGCTAAAGGATGATGGATTATAAATTAATTGTTATTTGAAGTACTGCTGATGAGACTGCTTGCAGTGTGCAATGGCTCCCATAATCAAATTCCCTATCTCTAGTTCTTGACATGATCCATGCATGCACTTGCTTGTTGGAAGCCCAGAAAATGAAGAGGAACCATTGAAGCATAACTTATTGTTTGCAACTAATGATGATCTTGTTATTCTATTACTTCCATAATTCTCACACTTTCCTCCATCTTGATCTGTGTCAATATCTATGCTTCTGAACTCGATTCTGGATGAGAATGACTGGAATCTCTCTCTATCTGATCTTTGAATAATCTGTCCAAATGGGTATTTCTTCCCCATCACCACTTTCCCATTCTGCTTATGATTCAAATTATTACTCTCTCTAGATCTTGAAGCCGAACCTTCATCTGCCACTTTCTTTGTCACGTAGGCTGACTCATATTTGCAGCTTATCTTTCCAAACCAAGCCTTCAATTTGGAACCCATTGAGAAGAATTGCTTCTTCTTCTTCATCATCATCTTCTTCTGGTTTTTCTCAGCAGTGTCCACAAAATCACGATCTTCTTCTTCTGGGTTAAGCATCTCATGACCCGTAACTCGAAAAGACTCATGGAGTGAGACTTTGGGGGATTCAAATGGAGTTACTGTAACTGGTGTTGAGTATGAAGTTGTCAAGGGAGAGCTATAGAAGTCATCAAAGCCATAATCTTTCTGGCTATTAATTGGGCTTCTATTGGAGATATAATCATTTACAGAATCAGAACTTACTGATAAATAAGAATGATCTTGTTGATTTTGGAGGATCTGTTGGACCATTTGAAGACGGGGAGGAAGGTGAAGAGGAAGGAGCTTGCCTTTGTAGAAAAGCTCGTCAGCTGGGGAAGTTGATGAAGCCTCACTGTGCTGAAAGATGGAGGAGGAAGAGGAGGAGGAGGACATTTGGAACTCAAATTCTGATGAATTAGGGTTAGGAGAAGGAGAAGTGTGAGAGAGAAGGAAATTGGAGAGGGAGCTGATCTCCATGTCGATGAACTCATCTTCTCCATCTGCTGGGAGAAGTAATTTTGCTGCCATTTTTGGTATATGTGGGATATGTGATCCATATGCATGCCAAACTCAGCTTTATATCATGGAGAAATGACGGTGGTGGTGAGAAATATTTCCATGCATCCACTTGCACGCACCCATCTTATTAGGGCCCATGCCTATCCTCTATATATGTTTTCTCCATTTACCCTATATATGTGTAGGCATGTAGGGAGATAATTTTAAACACTTCAAGTTAAATTTCAATGATATGTTTGGAGTAATGGGAAACTTCGATGATCTAAGTCATATTTAATTAAAGGTATTTTGCCTTTAAGGACTTATTTAACTTGCACGGATGACGCTTAGATTAAAACCCTCCATGAAAAATACTACTACCTCTTTTTTTTTTTTTTTAATATACATCTACTTAACCAATTTAGATAAATTAAAAAGATGTAGTTAAATTAATTTTTTTAAAGTGCCATTTGATAAGTATACATCAATACTTTAATGCCGTTTATAACACTTCAGTAGATTTTAATATTGTTGTACCTTTAAAGACTAATCTTTCAAGATGAACTAATTTTTAGGGACTAAAATTACGAGTTTAAAATTTAAAGGACCAAAATCAAAATAGACATAAATTTTAGAAAATAAAGACTATATTAACACATTAATTTAAAGTTCTTTTATTGTAGTAGATCATTCATTTAGTAGAAATGAACCTAGAGGATAAGCATTAGATCAATTAGTTGAACTATAGGAATGTTAATTAGGACCATAATTGCTGGTGCATCTAATAGAAGTCCATTCACGGACGGAAATAACGAAATACTACTTTTAAAACTACATAGAAGATATGATGCCATAATAATTCAAAAAAAACAAAAAGAGGAGCACACTTGGTCAAGTACGAGATTATTTATCTGTTTTGGTGCATTGTTGCTCTGTCTGCATTTAATTCAAATAAATAAAATTTGAAAAAATGAAAATTTTCTTGTGGACCCAGGGAATTTAATCCTCATGTCTTCTCACAAAGTTATGCTACAGTGTTCACTTTGTTTTTTCCCCTAAAGTAATTTGCAGTTAGTCTAGCCCATTCCTGATTATCGTGGTGGAAAATTATCAGTGATTTAATCTGTAAAAATTGAACTAATTTCCATAATTTAAAGTGATTCTTCATCTATGTTTGTCATGCCATTTTAAAATTACCCTTCATTAAAGACATGTCCTTAAGTATACTTCTAGATAAGAAAGGAGGTTATAATATGGACAGGTTTGGGGAAAAAAATTAATAAATACTTTATAGATTTGGTGAGGAGTCTTAAGGATAATGAAAAACATAATTTTAAGAAAAGGCCTTACAGATAACATTGAGATGATGCTGGTTATTGATGGAGTCAAGGTAATAATAGCTCAAAGATTAGTAGTTCAATTGTGGTTAAACCACAGTCATACCAATCATGATTTAAATAATATAATATAATTAAAACATACAAAAGTATTCATATATAACCTCGTAAATAATAATATTTAAATTAAAATAATTTATAAGTAAATGGAATATTTGTATATAAACTATACATAATATAACAAGACAGAGTGATTAAAGTACCAAGTATGATTGGCTGCTATTTGTTTAGCTCAAAACAACATCATTTTAGGCTCAACAATGAGAGATAAAAATAGAAAATTGAACCCAATCAACTTGTTCAGAATTCTTGACCAGATCAGTCAGGAGACTAGTTCATTAATTCACAATTGCATTCATAACTCGACTATTATGTGGAGATAAGAGATAACATAGTTTGTGGCAGTTATATAACAAACATAATCCAGTAATGCCAGATAGATAGTGGAAGAAGTGGCCAGAAAATTGAAAGATTGGAGAGGATTGAAGAGGAGACAAGGGATGGTGGGAAGAAGAAATAGCAGCCACATTATATGTCGTCAAAGGTGAAGACTTTGGTGTGCCTTTTCTTTTAACACAGTCCTTACATTTTGGGGTTTACTTTCTTAAATTGAAGTCACTCTCACAGACACAAAACATGCCCTCCTCTTCTTTTATATCTATACATGTCCCAATTGTTGTCTCACATTATTATGTTTCTTTGCAAACAGACACTACAAGGTACAAACACCACCATCTTTTCGGCTTTACCTTTATACATTGTGATCTGGACTCTTGCCTATTCAGTGCTTTTTGCACTTATTTGTTAATACAAAAGATTGTTATTCGGCAATCTTTTGGTTTCTATTAATTTGGTTAAACTTTATATGTGTGTGTGCACATTATTTTATACTACCTTCGGTCCTTAATATAAAAGCTAGTTAACTAATTTGAGTATATTAAGAAGGTTTATTAAGTTAGTTATTTGTAATAATCATGTGTGTCTTTCCTAGAATACTCTTATTAATTATATGTATTAGAGAACTACTATTTACTAGTTCCTTATATAAGAGACGATAACCGAATTACGTTGATCAAAAAAACAGTTAAAATAGTTAAGAACAATTAATATGTAAAAAATATAATTTTTTTCCAAAAAGCCCTCATTAATTAGAGAGAAGCATGAGAGAACAATAGTAAATTCTTAAAAGAAAGAGAAGTGGAAAGGAGAGAGAGTGTGAGTTGGAGACATAAATATGAGTAAATAGGAAATCAACACAAAAAATAGAGACAACTTTTAAGTGTCTCTTATATTTAGGAACATGCTATAAGCATCAAATGTCTCTTATAATAAGGACGGAGGGATATTTGATAAAACCTTTAATATGTGTAACTATTACAAAGACTACTTTAAAAAAATAGATAAATATGAGAGATAGGTAGCTTGGATCTTATATTTAGGATCAAATTAAATATGAAACCAGCTCTTATATTAAGAATTGGAAGTAATACAAACTATTGAGTATTCAATTCTATCATGTTAGGATTAATATCTAGCACAATCATTCATAGTTTATATATATATATGTGCATGTATGCATTAGACCGAGTTCATTGTTTTGAGTCTTTTAAACTGCTAAAATCATTGGTAACAATTAATACAAATTGTGGTTTTAGTAATTCAACCATACGATTCCAGCACTTTTAAATTATTGTTTAACACCAATAATCTTATAGTTTAGTGGCAACTGAAAGCTTCTACTAGTTCGAATATATAATTAATTCTAACACTTCAAATCCTGCTTTCAAACCGTTAATGTCTTTCTTGTTAAATAAAAATATTATTCATTTACTACTCAAGGTGGGCTCAAGTGATGAGGATAAAATTAAATATATGTAAAAGTCAAGGGTCAAATCCTCTTTTATGTACATAAACATGTTTCAGCTTGCAAATAGCATAATTTCTTTCTTTGTTTAATATCATTTCAATAACAATTTATAAACACAGTTTTTGTGAGTGAATCACTTATTTATTTATCTATCTTTTGATCAAGAAATCGTTTTTGTTTTTCAAAATTAGAGGATCCATCCATGTGCATCTCTGCACAAATGGTGGTGGTAGTATCAATTTTTTTTTTTTGGTTTAACATGTTTGTCAAATGAAAAAACATAGGAAAGACGATTTAAATTCCATATATTTGCGTTCACATCAAACAAAAAGACATGCAATGACTGAAACATGGAGGGAAAATAGGACCATACATGTTATAATCTGAGAGACCCACCATCCACAAATTAAGGCTGAGAGAGAAGCTAAGTTCAGATATATTTGAAAAGAAGTCATCAAAGAAGAATCTGAGATGCTGCGAATGTTGGAAACATCAAACAAAACAAGCAAAACGGAAGAAACATCAACAAAACAACCTCTGTCACAAGTCACTACACTAAATTGCTTTGGATAGGTTTTTTGCTTAGAAAAATTGAGTTCCACTTTGATATGTAGCCTTTGTGCCCTTCATAATCATACTGTTCTTCAAAAGACAAGACAAAATCCTACTTCTATATCTAGAATGCCTTCTTGGTATCAAAATCTACTTTTATCTTTCAGTTTCTCTTTTAATGGACAAAATTTATGGCCACGTTTAAGTCTGAGAAGTTTTGATGCAGGGCTGGAGATTTGAATTATTTTATGCTTGGTAGTGTTAGTTCCACCAAAACAACAGATTTTTTAGGGGGAAAAAACTGAATTAAACAATTAGTAATCAGTTCATTTTTAGAATTAAGTAAATCTAGCCTAATAATTCCAAGTATTACTAATTAATATTTAAGATTTTTTCTAACATTTTTTTTGTGGTAAATCATTTGCTGCAAAATTCTATCCATTTCTAATAAATTAAAATTGAATTGAACTGTAAAATTATAAATTACAAATAGAAATAGATCTTATTAAACGAAAAAAAAGAAAGAAATATAAGTAGTAGTAGAAAAATGTAAACAATAGCAGCACAGCTTGGCACATTCCAGCTGAGCTCGGATGATTATCATCACTGTCAAATATCTTTGCATTTTAGTATTTACTTTTAATCCATTTGTTATGCCTTCAATAATTATGAACAAAAAAAATAATGCTCCCTCTAGTTTACAATACAAGTCACTAACTAATTCATCAGAACTAAGAAATGATAGTTCATTAAATATATATCAAATTAAAATATTTTTCCAACTTTACCATAAATTAAATGCGGTTGTGAAAAAAATAAAAAATACAAAGAGTTACATTTAAAAATTAATTACAAAGATAAAAATTGCAAAGATGCTTCATCTTCATGCACAAACCCTACGACAAGAAGTTAGATTAACATTACGTCATCTTTGTTAGAAATCGTTATCCTGAGCTTGCTGCTTTCCAAATATACATTGCATAAGCATCAAATTTACATACAATCTGCCTTCCAAGTTAAAAACGATTTGGTATCGGCATGTTACAAATCATGTAATTTACACAAGAATGAAGAAATCATACTCTTCAGTTACATAAAGGACCTTCATAAAAGGTGCAGCCACAATAACAGCACATAATATAGCTTGTCAACATATATATATATATATATATATGACACTTGCACATCATTATAAAGTTACAACAACCAGTATTAATATCCCAGGATTGTGTATTCCCTCAATGGGTTGGAGCTGAATTACCAGATGTCAATTCCCTTTCAAGCTCATCAAATTCCCAATCACCAATCTCCTCTGTGGAGTATTCTTGACCAGCTCCACCAAACTCAGATTCAAGCTTTGCCAGTTCTGCTTCATGGTCCAAGACCTGATCTGACTTGGCGGCAGGTGACTTTGGCTTTTTGCCTGTCTGCATTTTGGAAGCGTCAGCACCTTGAGAGGGAGCAGATGTACCATCATGCTGTTTCTCAGTGGGCGGTGTCTCTGTATTTGGCGCAGGCTTCTCTAATTCGAGATTTGGCCTCTCGATGGACTCGAACTGTGCTCGTAACTTACTGATGGCATCAAACAGCTCTATAACCTTTTCTTCATTTTTCCTGGATGAAAAAGCCACAACTCCTCAGCAAGCCAAATTTCCAGATCATTCCAGTAAACACTAATAACAAGTCCTAATGGAGTAACATTTCTAAAAGTAATTTCAAAACCACAACTCAATCTAGACATCAGAATTTCTTCAACCAATCCAGAAGTTGGCAAGGCAAAACAAATCCAGAGCTTGAGAAAGGAAATACACAGGAAGGTCAAACCCAGAATACACAACCTGGAAATTTTCCCCTGTTGAGCATAAAATTGCTGTTTCATGTTATCCACAACACTGAAGGTGGTTATAATCTGGAAACAGAAAAAACTGATTAGTAACAGAACATGAGTTACTATTCATTTGGTTCATAGACATTGAATATACAACAGAGGCAATTTCAAACAGAGGGTTATTGTTAAAACCCTGACGCAGTAATGCTTATCATAGTATGGTTGTACATGCCGCAGCATTTCAAAATAGTCATCAATCACCAAGAAACAAAAAACCGGACCGAACCAACTGGTTCAACCAGAAAACCAGTGAACCGGCTAGTGGTCCAGTTTGGTTTTTGTATCAAATCAGTCAAGAGTTGAACCGGTAGCGAACCGGTGAAAACCGGTGTGAACAGGTAATAAACGGGTTTGAATGATTTTGTTACTATTGGTCCTATTTTTTTATTCAACTCCTAATATCTCAGTCACTATAGATTTGAATGAATTTTAATGATGATTTTGATATCAACAATTACTAATTTTACTTACTGATGAATTGTAAAGATCAAAATTCTCAATGTTATTATACTATGTCATTGTTACAATCAAACTATTGTTATATTTTCTTGTATTTTGTTATTAGTGATTATTAATATTATTTTACTTTATTATTTTCAATTAAATTATATTATTTTAATATGACCCCAGTCTGACCAACTGACCCTTGAATCATTACCTCAACCGATTTAGTGTCCGGTCCAGTTTTCTGTTCCTTGTCATTCACCAAGCTAAGGCACAAAATAAACAAAGACGCAGACATACTTTCCTTTGAGAGGATATCTATATAAGCAAGGTCACGAACGAAAACACAATTACTAGTTTCAAATTTCTTCAAGTTTCATCAATACCTTGGCTTCAGAGGCCAAATATTCCTCCTCAAGATTTTTCCTAGGATTTAATGCTTCCGAATCCTCAGTATTTGTATTGGATGATACCTCTGACCTGTATCCTCAAGCAAAAAAGTTTACATGTTTGAGTTCCACAAATATACACTCAACCCAGGATATCTACTCAAACTGCCAATAATTGTATTCACAAAAATTTTACAACCATCATAAGACAACATTAGGCCGGACAGAACCAAAAAAAAAAAAAGATCATTACCCCGGACTTAAATTCTTGAGGTTCTCCACAAATGTTCCAATATGGTTTACAGAAGGCTCCAACTCGTTCTGCATATAATACATATCACGTCATTATACAAGTATTATCTGCATATGTAAATTAAATGAAGCACCTTATAAGTAGCAAGAGGCTAGATGGCCAAGTTCATTATTTTACAAGTATTATCTAAATAAGTACCTTATAACTGGCAAGTAGTTGGATGGCCAAGTTCACAAAATACTCCTCATGTTTCTCCAATTCATCGCTATAAAACACAAGAATTAGATACTGCTCATGAATAAACAGACAGTGGAAGAGGTATTGTGTGTATATCATAACATTCATCAGCACAAGTCAACATTACTCAAGCTCAGCAAGTTTGATTACATACTTGACCTGCTTCTCATTGATCTCTGCATTTGATCGCTGGAGAACCCAACTATCTTCCAGAAAGTTAATCCAGGTTTTGATAACATCTGCTTCTTTCTTACACGAGGTAATTGAATTTGAAAGTTCCTCTTCCTGCCAATAACAGCCAAATTATTATTTCAGAGAACTGAATTGCAAGAGCTGTATAGATAAAGCAAATCTTGAAAAGAATTATGAATAGTGTGCATACAGACAGTTAAATAAGTGAAACAAATTTACCTTTGTCTTCAAATGCTCAATCATCTGATTATTTGCTTCCTCAAACTGGTCACGCTCTTCCTTTGCAATCCGTAATCGTGCTTGAGCTGCAGCCATGGATGTATTGACCTACAACCCAGACCACATTCCCATTATTTACGAGAAAGAAAGGTTATGAATAACAGCTGCAAAATGATAACCATACAAGATTAGTTAAAAGAGAAAGGAATCAATATCAACAATGCACCCAAAAAAAAAAAAAGGTTAATGATATTAGAAGTCAACTGGCAAGACAAAATTTAACATCAGCGTATTACGCACAAAGTTTTGACCTGGGCCGTATAAGGTTTCCTCCACAAACATTAACACATCATTTGCAAATAAATCACTAGAATGCATTACAAGTTGCGGCAAACTATACGGAGGAACACAGATAATTCAACCAACAGATAAGCACCCGCTAAAAAATACAAAAGATAAATTTCAACAATGAGGATTTCAAATAATTCATTCTTCAAAAATACTTTAGTTCGTTCTTCTGTAAGACCTAAAATATATACTCTTGGTAAACTGAGCTACCTTAACAACAGTACCAGATGGGAATAATAATTGCCACTTGAAACTGAAGTAGCAATATCTCACGAAAGAGTGAATAACTGTAAAAGACTCAGAAAGATTTGAAAAAATATATTTTTAAGAGAAAAAAAAAAGACAAGAAATAGCAGGGAATTAAAATATTCAGAAAGTTCAACTGAGAATTCCAATATTGCCGCAAAAATGGCAAAATATGAGAAAAAGCATGAAAGCCACTAATGTCAAACTACTGCATAGGCTTACAGTTTAGCCATATTTTCTGCAGTGAAAATTATTTGAATATGCAGTCTTATAAAATTTTTATAACCAATTTATTCATGATATTCATATCTAATTTATTCGTGATATTCATATCTAAAATTTATCACCAAACCATTGAAAGAGACGCATCATACAAATAAAGAAAAGACGATAGCCAACCATAAATCTCAAAAGAATCAAAGACAGGTTTGTATGCCAGGATACAAATAAAGAATAAAAGAAAGACAAAATAAATAGCTGCATGCCACTAGCATCAAACAACATGGTAGTAAGACATCACATATGATACGGTTCCTTAAGGCCCCCCTCCCCAATACACCAATATCCCAAAAAATAAACAAACAAAATCCATAAACACATAGGAACAATACCTTGTTCAATTCAGCTAAAAGATCATCCTTTTTTCGTTGAAGTTCTGATATCTCAGCTGTCAATTCCTGAGAATGAAGAAGGAATGAAATATACAATACATAAATGTCAACTCTTTGCAACAAATGGAGCACCATGTAATCATTCCTTGTTTCAGCCTGACTTAGCTCTTGTGAAGGAAACCAAGAACCCCTTTTAAACACCCCAAAAAATAACGGGGAGAAATATTAGATATATACTCTTGCATATCCAAAATAGTTGAAAATATGAAATATAGAACCCCTGAGAAAAGAAAGCATGCACAGCATAATATGGAAATACCAAAGTTACATAAGTATAATGACAGAATAAAATTATATTATATATAATATAGAAGTTAAAACAACATTGACTTAGGGGGTGTTTGGATGAGTTTTTTAGAAGTGATTTCACAGTGTACAAGAAAAGTATGTGGGAGGAGTGATTTCAGAGTGTACGAGAAAAGTATGTCAGAGGAGTTTTGTCTTGGCTTGCGTGAAAACACTTTTTTGAAGTGGTTTTGGCTTTGGGGTTTGCCAAACTCCCCCTTAATGAGATATGACTTGTTATTTTGTTGCATAGGCATAACAAGTTCCAAAGGTATTGAAACAACCATGCTCCTCTACATGGATGAAATTAAACTATCACAACGGTCATGAGTTATCATTGGTAATGAAAATATCCTCTGTCAACTCTGAGCTGCAAGCACTAAGGCACCCAGCTTTGGGGAAAGAAACCTCTTCAGGATTTAGTTCCACTCATTTTAAGAGTTTCGTTTTTGAGTTAAAGAATCAATTAATGTATGAAAAATCATCTAAAAATTGCTTTTATCAATATAATTGTGTATGACCAATCTTTCAAAAAGTCAATTATAAAAAGCATTAAATTACTTAGAAGACATGCACAGCAATGACTTTGCAATAATATTGTTAGAATTAATCATTGATTTAAAATATCCATTATGGTTACTTTAAATTACATTTCAGAATATAAAATTTATTTCAATAAAATATTAAACATTTTAATCATAGGCCGTTTGCTATTTTGGGCCAACTTACAAATAAAGCCGCCACCATTGTCATTTGGTTCAATCACATTAATTTAAAAGCAAAAATGATAGAGCCTGAGATGGCATCTAATATTAACAAGCTTAACAGGGAACTGGACAGAACAAAAGGGTCTAAAATTATCAAAGATTATGTACTTTTAGGGTCTAAATCCCAAAAGGGCCTACCCATTCATTTTCTAGCTCTTAAAGTTGCGAGAACACGTTTGGAAATGGCTCAAAATTTTGAAGGGGAATAGATGAATATTTTCCATTTTTATATTGCCAACACAAAGATACCTTTACTAGCGCCCTTTACTAGCATTATGTTTTATGTTTTATGTCTATTATGTGATTTTGTATTAGCCATCATAAATGTCTTATGTCAGTTATTTTAAGTTAGTATCAGTTTTACAAATATCCTATGTCAGTTATTTTAAGATAATGTCAGTTTTATATGTTTAGGAAAGAGTAGTTATTTGCAGTTGCTGTATTAGGCTATAAATATTAGACATGTATTCTATCAATGACACGGATGAATGAATGATTATATAGTTTCCTAACTTTCTCCTCTGTTTCCCTAGAACTAGATTCTGGTCCTAGTCTCTCCCTTTTCTCTCTCCCTTCCTTTCTTATTTTCTCTCTATCTCTTTCATTCTTCTTCTCTCTTCTCCAGAATTAGATTCTCGTTCTAGAGTTCTTCTTCTCTACTCTTTTTCTTCTCTCTCTTCCCCTTTTCCCCTATTTCTACTTCTATTTTCCAGATTCTAACAGCAACAGCCAACTCAGACATATTTATAGCCAGAAAATCCTGTTCAACACAGTACGAAAACATTTTCATTCATAAAGTCCAGCTATTAATCTCACATGGTCAATGCAATGTTGCTAAACATGTTACCTTTTCTTTTTCACCAGCTTCACCAGCTTTACTCACACGAACTTTTAGTGCCTCCTCTTTTTGTAGTCTGCCAAATTGCGAGGAAAGAAAAGATACAGTTTAGTGTCTAATATTAAAAGAAAATTAAAATGCGAATGAGAAATTGAATTCCTAGTAGTGTTGATCAATGTTAACCTTGTGAACTCATGAACACAAATGATCATTGACCAAAATACCAGGAATTATATCCAGAATATAGAGTTCTCTTAATGCTGAACTCTAAGTTTGTTTTGTACGCCCACAACCAACCCATGATGTCAATAGTACCAAAAATTAAAAAAAAAAAAAAAACTTTTATAAAAGAGAGGAAAAGCCTTCTGCATATTCAAGGTACACCTTAGAATGAAACTGAATCGTTCATCAAAAAATGACAGAAAATAAGTCAATTATGAAACAAACATGATTTCAAAGGACAGGTTACTCTGGGAAAGAGAAAACAAAACAAAAGTTTATGAAATATCTTTCTACCTGTTGTCAGCAATTCGCTTTTCTGCTTTTACTGCAGAGTTGGCAAGAGAATCTGTCAAAACCTTCAACTTGTCAACCTACACATGACAATAATATTGGTAAAACTATGAGATTACAATGATCCATGAAACCTTTTTTATCAGTTAACTATTTGTAAGTGTAAAGAGACTAAAACAACTGCATTCAACTAAAAATACGACTGAAAACATAACCAAAATAAAATACATAATAACACTGACAATATAATCAAACTCAAAAATAATCATCTCCATAAACAAGTCTCATAAGTTTAGATCCAACTGAAGTAGCAAGACAGACACCCCAAAAGCAGAAATTCAAGATTAGTGATCCTTTGAATTTATTATATTGGAAGTAGGTCGTGTTACATTTATAGGAGAATCAAGATAAAAGGTAAAGCACACTCCTACTCCAACTAAAGGATTGATAGAGACTTGATAGCATGGGATGCTATTGAACATAGGGGACATATTGACATATCCTGTGACCCACGTGATAGCAGGCATTTGTGGTATTTTATAATTGACAGTTAGTAAGAGAGAAGGGACTATATAACAGGGGTCTGGTTGTTGGAAAGGAAATGGAAAATGTCAAGTGAATTGGAAGAGTTCCTGTGCCTCTCAAATGCACGGTGACGAGTTGTTTTCCTTTGCTTAGTGTATACCTCCATATGACAAAACAAATAAATAGTCAACTCAACTTAGACATTCTCAACTCAGTTATTCTTCCAACCTGTCCAATTGTCTTCTCCAATACTTTCTTGAGCGTGAGTACTGCAACCCACAACATTTTCAGCAAAGTTCTGATCTCGTAATAATTCCCATTGTTTTAAATTTTTCTACAACTAAGACATAACAGATAAATTCATCCTAATTTAAACAGAACACTTATCGAGTCCTAAACTACCAAAAAAAAAAAGGTGTTATCTATAATATAAATATAAAACAAGTTTTAAATTTAGGTCTTGGGAGAAGGCTTAGATAGATGAGGCAGAGAGAAATGTAAATGGGTAGGTTTAATATCAAAAAGGGGGGAAAAGCATTCCAAGACTTTTTGTAATACCTGTGCCCCCTAAACTATAATGAACCAATCCCTCCAAAAATTAGACATACCCGCATCAGACACACGATATAACATGATAAACATACTGTACTACACAAGCGTCAGCATCACTTTAAATTTTGATGATAAAATAGGAACGTTTTAGGTCTTCATTTACAAAGAAAGAACAGAGAATTTATTTGTAAGGAACATTTCCTGCATGCATATAATTTGGCCTGAGGATTATGTTTGATATTTTTATTGTAAATAATTATATTGATCGTATTCTGTTAAGGAAAGTAAAGGAATAGGAGAGAGAAAGAGAAAAGATAAGGGAAAAGAGTAAGAGAATCAGAGGAGAATTAGAGAAGAGAAGAAGACCAAGAGAAACTGAATAATTTCTAATCACATTCCAAAACTGAGTGACAAAGGATACTAAGTACTTATTTATAATCAAAAGCCCTGATAGATATAAATCCAAATATACATCCTAATATTATCTAAATATCCTAATCTATCCAAATCCTACTAGTATAATTAAATCCTATCTAAGTCCTACTAATATCATTTAAATCCTATTTATCCTATTTATATCATATTTAAATATTTCCCTATTTATAATTATAATTACATAACAATACCCCCTTCCCCAAAAGACCCTTGCCCTAGAGCATCTTGATTAATTTGCCTTTGAACCAAATTTGAACCAGGAATCTTGTAGGAGAAATGTGAAGAGAAACCCAATTAAAACTGATCAATGGTAACAAGAAGTTGTGACTCGTTTCTTGAAAGAAAAGGCCCGTAAATGCAAAACCCAATCTTGGTGAGAGTTGTCTTTGACTTCTCCTTCATTAAGGTCATCAAATCCGTCATCAGTATGGAGAGTGTTTTTATCATATTTTGAACTGCCAAGTCTTCTGTTTGATCATTAGAATCTTCTTCACCTCCATACTCATATGAAAGATATTTCTTGATGTGATCATTAAGCACCAAGGGTTCTTGCACTTCAATAGACAGACACTTCTTGGGCATTGGTTGTTGGTTGTTCGTTGAATCCCACTGACTCTTGTAGCTCGATGGACTCTTCTTCATATGAGATATTTGCTTCTTGAACTTCCAAGCCTCCTCCTTGATTAGTGGAACTTTTTTTTCCTTATGAGATGATTGGCACTTGTTCTTCCAAGATAAGAGGATTTCTTGAGTACGGGCAAAAGTCTTAGCGTCATCTGAACTAATAGGCCTAAAGAGCTTCACAATATCTGCTAATTCTTGCTTAAGGCCAGCCATATATATCATAACATGATACCTTTCTGGCAGTTTCATTTTGCTCATGACTCCATCAAAGAAGTCATTGAACTCTTCAACACTACTACGTTGCCTAAGCCACATTTTATTTTCTGTTAAATTTGAGACTGAAGAGAGTTCCATGTTTCTTGACCACGTGTGGTGCCAAGAATCGAGTGGCTCTGATACCACTGTTATGGAAAGTAAAGGATAGGAGAGAGAAAGAGAAAAGAGAAGGGAAAAGAGTAAGAGAATCAGAGGAGAATTAGAGAAGAGGAGAAGACCAAGAGAAACTAAATAATTTCTAATCACATTCCAAAACTGAGTTACAAAGGATACTGAGTACTTATTTATAATCAAAAGCCCTAATAGATATAAATCCAAATATATATCCTCATATTATCTAAATATTATCTAAATATCCAAATCTCACTAATATAATTAAATCCTATCTAAGTCCTACTAATATCATTTAAATCCTATTTATCCTATTTATATCATATTCAAATATTTCCCTATTTATAATTATAATTACATAACATATTCTTTTAGAGTTCATTAGTTCTCATTAAAGTGAACTAGAGCCGCTGCATCGTCACCCAGATGTAGTATTAAATGAGCAAAGGCTACCGCACTCTCTTGGACAAAGGCGGCCAAAGAAGTTAATTCATGAGAGTAAGATTAGATTTGACACTTGGAATATTGGGACGTTAAATGAGAAATCTATGAAGGTAGTAGGAGTTATGAGGGACAGAAGGCTTAATATTTTGTGCCTTCAAGAAACCAAATGGACTGGAGAAGTTGCAACAGAACTTGGAGGATATAAACTTTGGTACACAGCACACAGGAAAGGTGAGTGCAAGAAATGGTGTTGGTATCATCGTTGATGAAACAAGAAAGAAGAATATGGTGGAGTTAAAAGGTTTGAGAACAGAATAATATCTTTAAGAGTAATTGTTGGAAAGAATGCTATCAATATCATTAGTGTCTATGCACCTCAGGTTGGAGCAGAAGCACACCTTAAAGATAAGTTTTGGAAAGACATGGAGGGGTTGGTTCAAAACATACCACTTGAAGAGCAAAATTTTATCGATGGGGATCTTAACAGACATGTCAGCAAGGATGCAGGACAATTTGGTGGGGCTCATGGTGATTTTGGTTATGGGGAGCTTAATAATAGAGGACAATCTATTCTTGACTTTTCTCTTCCATACAATCTCAAAATTATCAACACTTGTTTTAAGAAGCAAGAAGAGCATTTAATCACGTACAAGAGTGGTGCCTCAAAATCACAGATTGATTTCTTTTTGGTTAAGAATACGAACAGAAGATTGTGTACTAATTATAAAGTGATTCCTGGAGATAGGGTGACTACCCAATATAAAATACTTATTCTTGATGTACGTTTTAAGAGTTTCAGACAAAAGTATAGTCAAATGGTAAACCCAAGGTTAAGTGGTGGCAGTTAAAGTGTGAGAAGCAGGAGTTACTCAAAAGGACCCTTGGAAGGGAGGGATCTGGGAGTTGCAGAGAAATGTGAACATGATGTGGGAAGAGATTGCTACAAGAGTTCGTATGGTAGCTAAAGCAACTTTGAGAGAATCCAAAGGTCGTGGTCAGAGAGATAAGGAGACTTGGTGGTAGGATAAGAGTGTGCAAGAGAAAGTCAAACAGAAAAAAGATTGTTTTAAGGCCATACATTTGTGCAATAGTAAAAAAAACTGGGAAAAGTATCATTTGGCTAAAAAAGAGACAAAAAAAACAATGAGCGAAGCACGTACTAAAGCTTACGAGAGGTTTTATCAGGAGTCAAGAACAAAGGCGGGGAAAGAAATATTTACAAAATTACGAAGCAAAAAAAGAGGAAAAAGAGAGATCTGGATCAAGTGAAATGTATAAAGGATAAAAATAGTAAAGTGCTAGTTACTGATGATGATATTAAAGACAAATAAGAGGCTTATTTACACAAGTTATTTAATGAGGGAAACGAATGTGCAACTCAAGAAAATAGACAATGGTAAAGCCGTTGGGCTTGATGGTATTCCTATTGAAGTTTGGAAATGTCAGTGTTTGGCGCAAAAACTCTGATGTTTATTCTCATGAAATAATCAGTACATATAGAGGGAAGAAGGGTTTGATCAAATCTAATCTAAATTAATGATAAGATAATGAATCAGGAAAAATATATAAAAAACTTCCTAAAAAGAAACTATGTAGATAATATCATTGCTTGATACGGTAGTCACTAATGATACTAGGGCTTGCTACAATTGGGCCTCTATTGGGCCTGCTTCCAATACTCCCCCTCAAGCTGGCGAATAGATGTTGATCATTCCCAGCTTGCTTGTGAGTTCATCAAACTTTGCCCGAACTAGAGGCTTTGTCATCATGTCTGCAACTTGTCTTCCAGTAGGAATGTAGGCCAGATCAATCACTTTAGCCTCAATCTTTTCTTTAATAAAATGACGATCAATCTCAACATGTTTTGTTCTGTCATGCCGAATAGGATTACTAGCAATTTTCAATGCAGCCATACTATCACACCACATTTTTATTGGTGTAGTTTCAATCCCAAGTTCCCTTAGTAGTCATACAACCCATATCCCTTCACAGATTCCGAGAGCTAAAGCTCTGTATTCTGCCTCTGCAGAGCTTCTAGATACAACAGGTTGCTTTTTACTCCTCCATGTCACTAGGTTGCCCCACACAAAAGTACAGTAGCCCGTAGTAGAGCGCCTGTCATCAATTGCTCCTGCCCAATCAGCATTAGTATATATTTCAATGTCATTGTCTTCTTTCAAGCCAGGGTTCACCCTCTTTCCGTCTGTATATATTTCCACGTTTTTTATTCCCTTTAGAGAAGAATAATCCCTTTCCAGGTGTATTTTTCAGGTACCTGAGGATTCGGTATATAGCTTCCATGTGCTCTTTTTGAGGTTTACTACTGAATTGACTTACAACCCCTACAGCATAAGAAATATCAGGTCTAGTATGTGATAGGTATATGAGTTTACCTACCAATTTCTGATAACGTTCTTTGTTGGTAGCCTTCCCGTCTAGTGTGATTTCCAGCTTACAGTTCAGCTCCATAGGAGTCTCAGCTGGTCTGGCTCCTAACATCCCGATCTCCTTTAATAGATCCATAGTGTATTTTCTTTGTGACACACTAATACCTTTAGGTGATCTAGCAATCTCCAGTCCCAGAAAATATCTCAAATTTCCAAGATCCTTTATCTCAAATTCTGCAGCTAGCCTTTGCTTCAGTTCTGCAATTTCTTTGACATCATTCCCTGTTAACACTATGTCATCCACATAGACTATGAGCATAGTAATTTTATTATTAGAATGCTTCACAAACAAGGTATGATCTGCTTGGCATTGTTTGTAACCAAATCCTTTAATAGCACATGTAAATTTTTCAAACCAAGCTCTCGGGGATTGTTTAAGTCCATACAATGACTTGTAAAGTCTACACACCTTATTCTGATTATCAGGGGCCCGTAATCCTTGCGGTATTTCCATATACACTTCCTCACCTAGGTCCCCATTTAAGAAGGCGTTTTTAACATCTAATTGATGTAATTGCCAATCTAAATTGGCAGCAAGAGATAATAAGACATTTATAGTATTGAAATTAGCAACCGGAGCAAAAGTTTCAAGATAGTCAATACCATAAGTTTGTGTAAAACCCCTAGCTACTAGTCCCGCTTTATACTTATTGATACTTCCATCAGGATTGTACTTCTTGGTGAAAACCCATTTGCTACTTACAATAGATTTCCCTCGTGGCAAATCTACTATTTTCCATGTCTGATTTTTAGCTAAAGCATTCAGCTCATCCTCAATTGCCAACTTCCAGTTTAGATCACATATAGCTTCATCAAAAGAACTTGGGATTTCTTCTTTGTCAATATTAGCCACAAATGCCTTAAAGGATGGGTTAAGCTTGTCATAGGAGACATACCTGTTGATTGGATACCTGGTACAACTCCTCTTCCCTTTTCTTAGTGCAATTGGCCATTGTAGATCTTCGGAAATAGACTCAGATTGGGTTTCATGACTCAGCCTTGGTAGTGCAATGGACTCTTCTCTGTTGACTGTTGTCTCTTCCTCAGTTTCATGTATTTGAGACTCAAGGTTAGCATTGCAGCTAGGTATATCTTCAAGGTTTGGAGGTTGGATAGGTTCGGTGATGGACTGTTCAGGTTCCATATTGGACTGTTCAGTTTCGGTAGCCGGGCCACAATAGGTAGAAAGCTGATTTGTGTCAACTGGGATAGTGGAAGATGATGTTGTTTGGGGACCATAACTAGGTGTTGTTTGGTTTTCACAATTGATTTCACTGATATGACTCCCATTACTATCATGAATTAACCATTCTCTATCACTCTCCCCCTGAATGGGTGATTCGGAGTAGAAAGGAAGAGATTCAACAAATTTAACATTGAGAGTAATGTAAAAACGTTTAGAGGCAGGAGAATAACATTTGTAACCCTTTTTGGTAGATGAATAACCTAGGAAAACACATTTTTCAGACTTAGAACCAAGTTTTCCACCCTGGTCATCAAAAACAAAAGTTGTGCATCCAAAGACACGTTTGGGAAGTGTGTTGAGGAGATGAAAATGAGGATAATATTCCAAGAATTTTTGAACAGGAGTCTGAAACTTTAAAGTTTTAGAAGGCATTCTGTTAATCAAATAAGCAGAGGTAAGAATAGCATCCCCCCAAAACTTTGTAGGAACATTTTTATCGATCAAAAGAGCCCTTGCCACTTCTAAAAGATGTCTATTTTTTCGTTCTGCTACACCATTTTGTTGTGGTGTATGCACACAAGATGTTTGATGGTGAATGCCGTTTTCAGTAAGGTATTTTTGAAAATTCATATTAACATATTCTCTCCCATTATCACTGCGAAGAATTTTTATTGAAGTTTGAAATTGATTTTTGATAAACGCATGAAAATTCTTGAAGAGAGAGAAGACTTCTGATTTTTCTTTCATTAAAAACACCCATGTTAAGCGAGTATGATCATCAATGAATGTGACAAACCATTTAGCATTAGAAATATTTTCAGTCCTAGATGGACCCCAAACATCACTGTGAATTAAGGCAAAAGGATGTGTGGGTATGTAGGGAGTTGGTACATAAGTTGAGCGAGTTTGTTTTGCACGATGACAAGTATCACAATGAAACTGAAAGTCTTTATTGATAGAATTGGGAAACAAGATTTTCATGTAACTAAAATTTGGATGACCTAACCTAGAATGCCATAGCATAATGTCATCATGGGACATGGCAGAAAAAACTGAACTTGAAACAGAGGAGGAATCAACCATAAAGGTCTTGGAGTTGCCTTCAAGATAGTAAAGTCCATGACACTCCTTAGCTTTGCCAATCACCCTCCCCAAGGCTAATTCCTGAAAATCACAATGAAATTTGTCAAATATTGCACGGCAATTCAATTGATAGGTGATACCTTTAACAGACAGTAAATTACACTTGATTTCGGGAACAAAAAGAACATCATATAGGGTAATAGCTGCTGAGATAATAACAGTGCCAGAACCCATGACCTTTGCATATGTATCATTAGCCACTTGAACTCGGGAATATTCAGAATAGGGCTTAAAGTCAGAGAATAATTCACGGAATCCAGTTATATGATCTGTGGCTCCAAAGTCAACCACCCAAGCATTCTTTATTTTGTGAGTGGCCAAGAAAATCATACCTGCGTGGGCTAGAGTGACTTGAGGAGTGGTTTTCTCACTTGGTTTATCTTGAGTATATCTGTCTAGGATTTTTCTGAGCATAGAGACCTCATCTGGGTTCAACAACTCACTGTCTTGCATGTTGGTCACCATCATACCTCTACTGTCCTTGTCTCCTTTTGTTCGGTGTCTGAGGTGGGCTGGTTTTCCATGAATCTTCCAGCAGGTATCTCGTGTGTGACCATTTTTATTGCAATGGTCACACCTTAGCAACCTTTTCCCTTTATGTTCATTCTCAAGATGCCCGCGGGTGACCATGGCTGAGACATCAGTAGAAGGTGAAACTGAAGGAGCAAGTTGCAGCAGTGCCTTACGACTCTCCTCGTTCTTAACCATATTAAAGGCATCTTCAAGTGATGGGAGGGGCTTTATACCCATAATCCTGCCTCGTATATCCTCATAAGTATCATTCAGTCTTAGGAGAAAATCATAGCACCGATCCCGGTCAATTACTTGTTTGTAATATGACTCATCGATGTGGCAGGACCATTGATGAACATCATACAAGTCAATCTGCAACCAGAGCCGCATGAGTGTACTGAAATACTGAGTCACCGTTTGCTCTCCCTGAACCAGACTACGTAGAAGTCGTTTGACTTGAATTATGGCAGCAGAATTTTCTTTGACCGAATATGTTCGCTTCGCAGACTCCCAAATTTCACGAGCTGAACTGGCGAGTAGATAATTCTCGCTGATTTCCGGGGTCATGGAATGTACTAACCAGGTCATCACCAAGTTGTCTTCGGCCCGCCATGTATCGAAGTGAGAGTCCTCGGCTATCGGAGGTTTGGGATCCCAGGTGAGATATTTCTCCTTATGTCGACCCCGTAAAAACATAAGCACATTCCTGGACCATTGTAGATAATTATTCCCGTTGAGTCTGTGGGAGATGGTGAGATGAGAGAGTGAATCCGACGCCGAACCCATTGATGAGAATTGGTTCACGGGTCGATTAACTGCAGCACCGGTCTCGCTGTTTGCGCCATTGCCGATCGCAGCCGAAGGTGGGTTTTCCGGACCGCCGGTAGTGAGGGCTCGTGGGGTACCCATTAGCGCCGATTTGAAGGCCATATCGGCTCTGATACCATGTCAGTGTTTGGCGCAAAAACTCTGATGTTTATTCTCATGAAATAATCGGTACATATAGAGGGAAGAAGGGTTTGATCAAATCTGATCAAATCTAATCTAAATTAATGATAAGATAATGAATCAGGAAAAATATATAAAAAACTCCCTAAAAAGAAACTATGTAGATAATATCATTGCTTGATACGGTAGTCACTAATGATACTAGGGCTTGCTACAATTGGGCCTCTATTGGGCCTGCTTCCAACAGGAAATATTTGAACGAGGAGGGTGAATTGTAGCTAACCAAGCCTTTTAATGAAATTTTACGCTCTAAGAATATGCCGGATGATTGGAGGAGAAACATTTTATTTCCTATTTACAAGAATAAAAGAGACATTCAAAACTGTGCAAGTTACAAAAAGATAAAACTTATGAGTCATACAATGAAGTTATGGGAAAAAGTGATTGAACATAGGTTGAGATTAGAGACTTCTATTTCGGAAAACCAATTTGGATTTGTGCCGGGAAGATTTACAACTGAAGCAATCTATTTACTAAGGGGGTTAATGGAAAGATATAGGAATAAAAGAAAGAATTTACATATAGTTTTTATTAACTTGGAAAAAGCTTATGATCAGATGGCAAGAGAAGTACTTTGGAAGGTTTTGGAAAAGAAAAGTGTACGAATAGTTTATATCAAAGCCATACAAGATATGTATGAAGGTGTAACTACTAGTGTAAAAACGCCTGGAGGTGAGACAAAAGACTTCTCCATTAAGATTGGCCTACATCAAGGATTTTCTTTCAGCCCTTATTTGTTTAATATTATTCTGGATGCTCTAACCGAACTTATTCAAGAAAGAATCCCCAAATCCATGCTCTTTGCAGATGACACAATCCTCATGGCAGAGTCAAAAGAAGATATTAACTCTAGTTTAGAGTTATGGAAAAGAACTTTGAAGTCGAAAGGTTTTCCCTTGAGCAGGAACAAAACAGAATATATACATTGCAATTTTGGAGGGAAGCAAAGCAATGGTGATTTGGAAGTGAAGATGGGGGATTAAATCATTTCTCAAATATCAAAATTTAAATACTTCGGATCCATTATACATGAAAATGGTGAAATTGACGGAAACGTTTCTCATAGAATACAAACTAACTGGTTAAAGTGGAGAAAGGCTACCGGAGTTATTTACGATAAGAAGGTACCTGAGAAGTTTAAAGGAAAATTTTATCGAATTGCTATAAGATCAGCTATGTTGTATGGTAGTGAATGTTGAGCGATAAAGGAAAAACAAGAGCACAAAATTGAGGTAGCAGAAATGAGAATGTTAAAATGGATGTGTGGTCATACAAGAAAAGATAAGATTTGAATGAAAATATCAGAACAAAGTCAGTGTGGCACCTATCCAAGAGAAAATGGTTGAAAATCACTTAAGATGGTTTGGACATGTACAAAGAAGGCCATTGGAGACCCCAATAAGGAGGGTAGATCAGACGATATGGAGTCTCATAAAAAAGACAGAGGAAGACTGAGAAGAACGCTCAATGAAGTCATTAAGCGAGACCTTCTAGTCAACAATATATCTAAAGACTGAGTTGTTGATAAAGCACGATAGCATCATGTAATTTATGTAGCCGACCCTACCTGGTGGGATAAGGCTTTTTCTTGTTGTTTGATTCTGTAGATCTGGCTAATCCTAAGGGAAGATTATAACCTAGGATGCGTGCCTTTAAATACAGTCATTAGCTACTGAATGAAAGTAAGTTTTTTGGGCAATTTCTCCTACAATCTCATCATAAACTCATCTATATACTCTACAGATGACCCAAGGACAAGCCACGTGTTTCTTCCGTGGCCTTTGGGTACATTAGCATTAATCTTCCCAAACTTTCAACAATTTCTATGTATCAAGTGTCCAGTTTGGTAGACTAGCGGGTATAAACTTTGCCAAACTTTTATCCAACAATATACACCTTGTTGAAGCAATCATTTTTAGCTTTATATGCTGCTGATAAATAATTCAAGTGACGGACAAAAGCTAACCATTTCCCCTGTTTTCCATTAAATTTTCATAAACGCACATGCATTATAAGCAATGGATGCCCTCCACAAAAAACATTACAAATATATCAGCATCTAACAGCACTGTTGAGTAATGAGTCGATAGCGTATAAACCCTTCAAACTAAACAAGTTGTCAAGTTGTAACATCTTGTTTATTCTAAATTTCAGCAAATATGGATGTTTCCTGTGAGATGAATTTTTTTTTTTTTTTTGGGGGGGGGAGGGGTGGGAATCATCTGAGCACGTTTTGCTCTGTAATTTCTATTATCAGTGAAAATGCAATCAGAAAAATAGGGGGGGGGGGGGGAAGCTAATTTCTATCTGCTCAGATTTCATGAAAATAGGAAAAACTAGCGGAATTACAAAATTACAACCATAAGGTCTTGTTTAGTTTATAATCAAAAAAAGAATTGTGCAGTGCAGTTTAAAAATATAAGAAACTCTTTGGTTCAATCTTCTCCTTACTTTCTCACACATATCAGACTAAAGGGTTGTTATCCTCAATTTCATTCTTCAAGAAGCTAAAAATAAGAATTTTACCCGTCATTTTCACTCCTCCAAGAAATTCTAAGGAAAGAATGGATTGTACCTTTTGGGCATGAATCTCAGGAGAATCTCCACTGTTCAGATTTCTTTTCTTCAGTAATAGTCCTTCCAGCCGGGAACAAATTCGAATCTGTGCTAGGGCTTCTTTTAAAGCCTACAATATGGTTAGCAGATTATATTCTGTTTTATATATTCAAAACATCAAAAAGGTCATATATGTACAAGAAAGAGTACCCCTCCCCATGAACCCAAAAAAAAAAAAACACAAAAAACAAAACAAACAAAAGAAGAACTACACTAGTCACCCAAGAATATCTTAGGATGTCTTTTTTAAAGTTTCCCCAAGCCTTTAGGCTGTAAATGGTTTGTGGAAAGTTCTCACTTCATGCGGCATGATTTTACCCATAACATCCTTGTTTCTTAAAGTGACGTTGATTCAGAAAACTCTATCACTTTTACATTCAAATGTTTCAGTTATTTTGCCAAAATCCATAATTGAACACAAAATGACAAAAAGAAACTATGAACACCCAGACCTCTATTGTGGTCGTTGTTTCTTCAGCTGATTTACCATCACCATCTTTCAAAGGCCTCTGAGACGTCATCTCATTTAGTTTTCTTTTAAGGCTAGAGGCTTCGGCATCTATTCTGTGAAAGAAAAACAAGAAGTGACGTGAGGGAGAATGCCAACAAGTCTTTATCGTTGCAGGAACCACAGATTCAAATGTTCAATTCAAATGTTCAATAGCAATAAGTCAAATAAGCACCTATTTTACGCCATGGGAAAAATAGAATATGATGAAAAGAAGAGAAAATTATAAAGAAAATACAAAAGCAGAGGACAAGCAATCATCCTCAAATAAAATAAGAAAGAAAGACTATTGATGTATCCTTATTTTATAATATATGCTTATATATAATTAAGGAATTTTATAAGCTTAAAATGCAGTAGATACCCACAATTTGAATTAAGAAAATTATCTAAATTAATTGCTTAAAAGTGCATTTTTTATTATATTTTTATAATCATCCTTTTCAAAGGTATATTTGCTTTGATTTCAGGGAATATTCCATCGAACAAAACATGGATCTCATGGAAACTACATTGGTGGCGCCACTTGAAATTAAAAGAGAATTTCCCAATTATCTAATTAGGAATTATCCAAAATATCCAACCAAAACATCTCATACCTTCCACCCTAAATTGAAGAGCCTGAATAATTATCCGTTTATTGTATTTTGAATTTGTATAAATATTTTATTCATATTTTTCATTAAATTTCATGCGATATCCACCATATATCCATTATCCATTAAATTGTTGAACTATCCACATTATCATCTTTATATTCTTCCTAAACCCTAACTCCAATTCATCCTACCATCATATCTTTATTTAAATTTGAAATATTATCATTTTATCCACTATCATTTAAATTCAAAAAACTCTTCCTTTTGGTTGCCATGAAGATCACACCAATCGAGAGAATTCAAATTCAAGGTTCTATGTTTTGAATTCAAGATATATTAAACAAAACTCAAAGGTAAGAGATCAACAAAATTACAAAATAAAAGAAGATAAAAGAATCAAGCTAGAAGTCCCAAAGGCTTCCTCATTCAACTAAGACGAATTCAAGAGCTATAAAAGGAAATCAAGGGAGCCTTGGAGAAGGAACGAGGCCATCTATACTTGCACGACCACAAGCATGCATTTGGCTTCTCCCATGTCTAGGTTTACTATCTTCTTCTTATTTTCTTTTTATCTATGGTGTAATTTAGCTATATATGTGGCTGGTCCTCTTTGTTCCTAAGGACAAGATGACGTGGCTTGAGTTCCTGTATGAATTAGGAAATTTATTAGTTTTGATATCTCAATCTAAGAATTCGTTGTCTTTATAAATTTTCTAGGTTAGGATTTTTATTTTCTTTTTATGGGATGTTATTAAATTTGTGTTTTAGTCAAATAATTATGCTTTGAAATTTACAATGAATATATTTTAAGTTTCATTATGATTCTATGAATGTTCATCTTTATAGTTTTCTATTTTGATTTGCATAAATAGTTCATGTTTTAGGGTTTTCAACACTCGATAGATTACTCTTTTTAAGGAGCAAAAAATAGTTGTTTAATTGAATTGACAAACTAAGTGGCTTTTAATTGATTAATTGAAAGATGATCATGTGCTAGCTTCCTAAGTATAATTGTTAATTAATTAATCATGACTCAGATGTTATTTCTTTTAACTTAATTTTTTTTATATAAACTCCACATCTTTTTTAACCATGATAGCCAATCATCAACGTCTTAGGAAGTGCATCATTCTGGTAAGGTTTTTCTATAATTTTTGCTTTCTTTTAATTTTCCTTTATTTATCTCAATTTATTTTCTTAAAAAAAAATCAATCAATTTTCTTTCACACTCCTTCCTTCTATACATCACATGTTTCTAATTAAAAAAGTTCTCAAAATTTTAACAAAGCTCCTAATAGAGAGAGACGACCTAGGTTAACCTCTATAGTATACTCTATAGAGTTAATTTAGATAATTAATTTGAAAGCTTACACGACATGACGATCAACTATCATCAACAAATGTGTCTTCCCAGCTATAAAAGCACAGGCAGGTAAAAGTTAAGCCACAATTGTACCAAAAACATATTGGTCAAGGGTCCGGGCTATGGTGAAATTACTGTCCCATAAGTATTGATCTTTTGAAAATTAAAATAGAAGGTTGAATTGCAGGTAGATTTGGCTATAGGTAGAAGACTTCTAGAAGGGAGCTTCATACCCGTATCTTAAGTTTCCTCCCTCCTCAAATGCAAACCAGAACCTACTACATAATTCTATCTTAGAAGGACTGCAAACTCTGGATTTCTCTAGTATTCTCACTGAGCCCTACATCATGTTGCAAAATTTTATTGCTGGTGGCGGTGTATCCCACTGTCAATCTCCCCGGGCTCAACAACCAGGGACACCCAGAACTGAATAAGTTAAAACAATTTTAAGACAAATTTTCAGTGCCACTTTTAAAAAGATACATTAACTAAATTAACTAACTATATTCATTAATTATGTATTTTAAGATACTTATTACTTACATTATTTATTATTAACAGGATATGTTATATATTAAATATGCATTATACATATTTCACTGTTCTCATATCCTATATTTAAAATAAAAAAAAAAATCCCGTTCCTTAGCTTTACCCTTACCCATACCAATGCAAAATAGTTTCCCAGGCTCCCAGCGCAGCAATATGAAAGACATTCCAAACCAAAGTTGCCATCCAATTGCAGCCTCTTCATTTTCTTAAACAATACCATAAGTTCAGTTTGATTTTAATTTTGTTATTTCCTTTCCTGATTGTGGTCGTTTTGATTCCCTGATTCTATAGGAGTCAAATCTGATTATCAATCATTCCTTGATTGGATTCGATTCTCAATCAGAATGGGTTATCACATTGTTATCCTAATCACTCCTACATAAGCAATGTTCTACTTACTATGAATAATACAAGCCGAGAACCATTCCTACATCAGGAAATTTCAGGTGCCCTTGTAAATTATGTTACAGTATAAGAAAGATTATTACTTACAGTGAGAAAGGACAAAAAAAATTAACTGAAGGACATACTGACTTTTTAATATACCCGTACTGCAATATAAACTCCACATCAACGCATAAACTAGAATGTTCCACAGAATAAAGTACGAGATCAGTGCAGGATTATTTTTGCATTTGTAAGTTAGTTGTGAGAGTAGATGGCAGGTGATTATTTCTTTTTTATTTATCCAGATTACGTGTGTATGCATCATTTACTGTTTTATGCAAAATCAATACATCCCACACGTTCTCAGTAAATCTAACTCTCAATGCTGGGATTGAGAGTTCCAAGTGCAATATCTCTCGCTTCTCTCTACCATTTCTCAAAAGAAAATAACAACCAGAGCTCGTTGCCTAAAACTGACCTTCCAAGTTCAGAATTTATTTTCAACCCAGTTACAGCACCTTGAGCAAACTGAAGCAACTCCTCCCGTTTCACCTGCAGTAACAGTAAATATTCGCATGGTAACTGTGTCACTTGATGGAATAGAAAAAGAATAACTGCAAGTTACAAAGCTAATTGCTCACAGATGCTTCGGCACTCTGGCATCACCCATGTGGCTCATTTTCTCCTTTTTTTTCCTTTTACTATTGTATCCTTATTTCAAAGATTAATTGCCATCAATTTTACTCATGATTCTAAGTTAGTGTCATAAAAAGTTTATGACTCGTCTACAAACTACAGCAATCTATCATTAACCAAAGAATCTAATTGTTAGGTTCTGAAGTTTATAATAAATTCTGAAAGTTGAATGCATTATGAAAGGACCTTCGTTGATCTTTTAGAAAAAGATTTGACAAAACTATCTGTGTTAATACAATCAGATGCCCAATATTGCACTTCTTTATTCAATAGTCTCTTCGGTCCTTTCTATAAGAGCCTGAAATTTGGATTGCCTTGGTCCTTTTTACAAGAGCCTCGGTGGAATTGCCCAAACATTTAATGTGCATTTGTCATTTTTGCCCCTAATTAATTTTATATATTGCATTAATTAAAAGGTTGACAACTTAGCATACTACACTCTTTTTCATACTTTCTCTCATTATTACTCTATTTCTCTCTCTTAATTGCCCCCTTATAAATAAGGGTATACTTGGGGGGGAAAAAAGTTCTTTTTTTTTTTACATATTTATCACTTTTAACTAATTTTAACTGCTTTCTTATACTCTATAATTTAGTTATCAGGCTCTTACAAAAAAGACCGAAGTGAGTATAACACTACTTCTAAAACCACAAGCATATTGTTTGTAAAAGCACAAAAATCATTAACAAATCAATAACACAGGATATCTGCAAAAATTCTAATAAATCTAATATTCATGGCATGGTACTTCCCAAGAATTTTTATTGCTATAAATACGTTCTCAAACAGCATGCGTGATGATTTAGGTAATCCACACTGTAGATCTTCAAATTTTCCAAGATCTAATTATTCATAGTGCAATACTCTATAGACTTATTATTTTACATACTTTACCACAGCAAATAGCTAGCATAATCGTCATCGACTAGTCTGCCAGTAAATGTTACTCCAGAAGTTCAATATGTGTGCGAACTTGAAAATTGAGACTCAAGACGTAAATATAAATATTGATAATCAACCAACTTTCAAAGATCCCAAAATTACTGAAAACAAAAATGAAAATCTAGCGAAAATTTTTGGAGTTATACATACCAATACTTCATCTTGATAACTTGAAATAGCTGTTGCCAGATCTTGTATGCTGCTTACTATGGCATTATGAACTTCTTTTCCCCCAGAAAGACAGAGACTATAGACAATTGATGGTAATGAGATGGTTAGGATTATGATAGGCTTGACAGAAATGTGCAAATGCAAATGATTTTAAATAGATTCCTACAATACCGCAGAAACTCAGGAAATAGCTGGGTGAGAAACTTTCCTCATCAAATCTACAGAAAACGTACTCACAAGCCAGATAAATACATATAAGTCTCACAAAACACGCAGCCAAGGATTTAAAATTGTGGAGTCAATGGAACCCAATGCTATGTACATCAAAAGCTATGGAACCGAACAAGGTATGTATAACAATAGCAAATTTCATATCACAATCTCAGAAAAAATAAAAGCTAGCAGACTCACCCAAACATCTCCAGGAGAAGAGAAACCTCTTCGTCATTAGGAGCTTCAAGAATCTGGGGCACAAAAAAATTTAACCCTGTGGTTAACCTCCATAATCAGCAATTAAAGGATGGAGAAAATAATCAATCACTCCTTATAATTCATTTTCAATTTGGTACATATAATTTAAATCTCTGCAATCAATCAGTATAGTTACTTACCATTTAAAAGTTAGTCCCCAGAGTTCAATCCACTTACAAAATTACCCCTATGATTCATTTCTGGCATTAATGGCATTTAGATGATAATGTGGCAAAAAGTTGGACATGTGTGCCAAATAAGGAGATTAATTAGCATCTTGGAGGCATTCTCACAAGATCCAGGAATACTCCTACTTTGGAAGCCTCCCTAGCTCTTGCTCCTCCATTTTCTACGATCTCTATCTTCCCTCCGACTAATCATCATTTGTATGCATATCATGTAAGCAGCAGGGAGACCAAAGTCAAAGAGAAGGAAAGCAACATACAAATCCACCCTCATTTCTTATTTCTCACCCAAAAAAAAAATACAAAAGAAAAATCAATCTAGGCAAACATGACCAGAATTTATTGCAATAGCATCTCCCTCTCTCTCCCCCTCTCTATACAGCTCACTTCTCCATTTTCTCACACTTTCTCCCTCCTTCCCTCTTATCGGAAAGAACTGAATATTTCTATATTTTATTCCACTGATTGCTATATTACATAAATAGGGATCAGATTTCTTACAGAGGGCATGAAATCTGATCATATTAAATGGAAATAATAATGGGTAATAATGGGTAATCAATCTATATTTAATACCCATGATTCTAGGTCTACAAATAAGGAAAGAGCATATAATTAGTGATAAGATTCTAACGGCTAGGAAATCTATTGCAATCAATTCTTCGATTCTAACACTCCCCCTCAAGCTGGAGAGTAAATATCTAGCATCCCCAGCTTGCTTCGAAGATTTTCAAACTGGACTCTAGCTAGGGGTTTTGTCATTATATCAGCAATTTGGCTTGATGACCTGATGTAAGACAAATTTATGATGCCCTCTTCTACTTTCTCTTTAATGAAGTGTCTGTCAATTTCCACATGTTTGGTTCTATCATGATAGACGGGATTCTTGGTCATTTCTATACTCGCCTTGTTGTCACACCATAAATGTAATGGTCCTTCATAGGTGATTTTCAGTTCCTTTAAGGAGTCTAGTGATCCATATCCCTTCACATACACCAAGGGCTACAGCTCTCAACTCTGACTCAGCACTGCTTCTTGACACCACATGCTGTTTCTTGCTTCTCCATGTTACCAAGTTGCCCCACACATAGGTACAATATCCTGTAGTGGACCTCCTATTCTCTAGGGATCTTCCATGGTCAGCATCTGTGTAAACTTCTATGTTTCTCTTCCTGTTCTTTTCAAAGAAGATACCCTTTCCTGGATTGAGTTTTAGGTAGCTTAGAATTCTGAGAACTGCATCCATGTGTTCTTCTTGGGGTTGGTGCATGAATTGACTAACTACTCCTACTGCATAACTTATGTCCGGACGTGTATGGGTCAAGTAGATTAGTTTCCCTACTAGTCTCCTGTATTTTTCAGAGTCAACTGGAGTAGCATTTAACTTGACTTCTAAATTGCACGAGGTTTCCATCGGGGTGTCGCTTGGTGCAGCTCCAAGCATTCCTGTTTCGTAGAGAAGGTCCAGTGTATATTTCCGTTGGGATACATTAATTCCTTTCTTAGTTCTAGCCACTTCCATGCCTAGGAAGTATCTCATTTGCCCAAGGTCTTTTACTTGGAATTCATTTGCAAGAGCCTTCTTTAGGGATCCTATTGACTCTTCATCGTTCCCTGTGATCACAATGTCATCCACGTAGATAATAAGGATGGTGACCCCTTTATTTCTGTGTCTTACAAATAGGGTGTGATCAGCTTGGCCTTGTGAGTATCCAATCCTTCTCAACGCCTTTGCAAATCTGTCAAACCAAGCCCTTGGGGATTGTTTTAGCCCATATAGAGCTTTTCTGAGTTTGCACACTTTAGTGGCATTTTCAGGTCTTTGTACCCCTTCTGGTATCTCCATAAACACTTCCTCCTCCAAGTCTCCATTTAGGAAGGCATTCTTCACGTCTAGTTGATGTAGAGGCCAGTCCAGATTGGCAGCCACCGAGAGTAGGATTTTGATAGAGTTGAATTTGGCTACTGGAGCAAAGGTTTCTTGATAGTCTATTCCATAGGTCTGGGTGTACCCTTTTGCTACTAGCCTGGCCTTATATTTGTTTAGGCTTCCGTCAAGGTTGTACTTTGGAGTGAACACCCACTTGCATCCCACTACCTTCTTTCCTGGTGGTAATGTGGTGATATCCCACGTCCGGTTTTCATTAAGGGCTCTCAGTTCTTCTTCCACAGCTTTTCTCCATCCCTGGCTAGCCATAGCTTGCTGGAAAGTTTCTGGTGTCTTTACCTGCGCACTGTTAGCAATAAAGTTTTGCATTCTGGTTGACAAATTACCATAAGAAACAAACCTTTGGATGGGATGTTGGGTGCAGGATCTGACTCCCTTTCTTAGGGCGATTGGCCATCCCATTTCTTCAAGATCTAACCTTGGATTGGAGTCATGGTCATGCCTTGTAGTGGGAGAGTTTTCTTCTAATTCTCCATTAGAGTAATTGCTGTTATTTAATTCTTGATTCTCAAGAGTATGTTCATCTTCGTTGTGGTTGTGGTTTGAGTTTTGTGAAGTTTCATTACTGTCTTGAGGTGCTTCTACTGTATCAGATATTGTTTCAATTCTGTTTGGTATTTCTTCTAGTGTTGTTTCAAGTCTGGTTGTCGGTATTTCAGGTCTGTTTGTTGTCTCTTCAGGTCTGTTTGGTGTTGCTGATATTGTTTCAGGTTGTTTGGTGTTGCTGATATTGTTTCAGGTCTGTTTGGTGTCTCTTCAGTTCTGTTGGGTGTCACTGGTTTTTGGATTAGCCATTCTGCAGCTCCATAGTTCTCCCCCTGAATGGGTAATTTAGGGTAATAAGCATCATCTTCATAAAACACAACATTCTTTGTGATGTGGACCGTTTTGGTAGAGGGAGAGTAGCATTTATATCCCTTTTGGGTTGGAGAGTAGCCTAGGAAAATGCATTTTTCAGCCCTAGAGTTGAGTTTGCCTTCATTTCTGTACACAAACACAACACACCCAAAAATTTTAGGAGGTAACTTATTTATTAGAGGAGAATTTGGGTGATGTTCAAGTAATTTTTGTACTGGTGTTTTAAAGTCTATGACTTTGGAGGGTACTCTATTTATGAGGTAAGCTGATGTTAATATTGCATCTCCCCAAAACAGATTGGGGACATTTTTTTCTAACATAATAGCACGAGTTACCTCTAAGATATGCCTATTTTTCCTTTCAGCCACTCCATTTTGCTGTGGGGTATAGACACATGATGTTTGGTGATGTATTCCTTGTTGTTCGAGAAACTCTTTGAAGGCCTTGCTTAAATATTCTTTTGCATTATCACTTCTAAGAACTTTGATTGTGGTTTGAAATTGATTTTTCACAAACATAAAAAATTTTTTGAATGTTTCGAAAACCTCAGATTTTTCCTTTAATAAAAAGATCCAAGTCATTCGTGTGTGATCATCAATAAAAGTAACAAACCAGCGAGCATTAGAGAGGGTCCTTGTCTTAGCTGGACCCCATATGTCACTATGAATAAGTGTGAAGGGGGCAATGGGTCTGTATGGTTGTTTTGAGTAGGTGGTTCTGGTTTGTTTGGCAAATTGACAAGTATCACAAGTAAGAGAAATAGAGCTTTCTTTATTAAAAAGATGTGGAAACAAGTGCTTCATATAATCAAAGCTAGGGTGGCCTAACCTATGATGCCACAGTAAAATATCTCTATTTTGTGTGTTGTGGCTAACCATAGCTTGGTGTGTTTCCTTATTGTTCTTGTGGAAGTAGTAAAGTCCATCCCACTCTTTAGCCTTGCCAATCATCCTCCCCGAGGCTAAATCCTGAAAAATACAGCCACTGTCATCAAATAGGACATGACAAATCTGACCTTTGGTCAGTTTACTTACAGAAATGAGATTGCAAGTGAGCTCTGGCACATATAACACATTATGTATGGTCAAGTAGTCAGTTAATTCAACAGTTCCTAATCCACACACTTTAGCACTAATTCCATTTGCTACTTTTACTTTCAAGTTTTCATGACAGAGTTTAATATTGCTAAACAGAGATTTGTTACCAGTCATGTGATCTGAGGCCCCAGAATCAACAATCCATACATCATCACTAGTCACCATAGCATTTAGGGCAATTATAGAGTTACCTGATTTTACTAGGTTAACATTTGGAGTACTGGTCTGTTTTTCCAGAATTCGCCTCAATAGCTGAACCTCTTCTGGACTTAATTTCTCTTCCTCTTCCTCCTTCTTCTCTGTATGGTAGCTTTTTCTTTCATTTCTTTGTCTGCTGTTCAGATTGGAGGGTTTCCCATGCAGCTTCCAGCAAATCTCCTTGGTGTGACCTCTTTTGTTACAGTGTTCACACCATTTGTCACCTTTTCGTTTCTGGTCTGTGGTGTTTCCACTTTTGACAGCCATTGCAGAAGCTTCATTTTGGGTCACTGGAGTTTGAGTGAGTTGTTTTCTGCTTTCCTCACATTTCACCATATTAAAGGCTTCGAAAAGTGAGGGTATGGGCTTAAGACCCATGATTCTGCCCCTTACTTCTTCAAATGTGTCATTGAGTCCTAACAAGAACTCATAGGTTCTCTCTGTTTCAACTAGCTTTTTGTAATACTGAGTATCATCTAAACATTTCCATGAGTGAACTTCAAACAAATCTAATTGTTGCCATATTCTCATAAGAGAGCTATAGTATTGGGTTACCGTTAAAGTACCTTGTTTGAGTTCTCTAAGTTGTTTCTTTAGTTGAAACAGTGCTGCAGTGTTGTCCATAGAAGAATAGGTTCGTTTGGCTGCATTCCATATTTCCTGGGCTGTCTGCGCTAATAGGTAGCCTTCACTGATTTCCAGTGTCATGGAATTGCACAGCCAGGTCATCACTTGATTGTTCTCGGCAAACCAAGTATCAAATTTTGGATCATCCGAGGCTGGTTGTGGTGCCTGACCATTGATATACTTCTCTTTGCGTCTTCCGCGGAGGTACATCAGGACACTTTGTGACCACTGGAGGTAGTTACTTCCGTTGAGCTTGTGCGCTATCACAGTTTGTTGATTTTCATTTGCAGCGGTGAGTTCTGGGGCCATGGTTGCTCCCTGGAGGGTCGTGTTCGTCTCAGTGGACGTTGGGTTGGAGTAAGTTGACGTCGACTCACTGGTTGGAGATGATCCGGCCATTAGGGCGATCGAATTTGGCCCTTTCTGTGCCTGGTTCGGTCGATGTCCAGAGAGGAGTGGTGGGAACTCATCACTGTTCATTTTCTCTTTCCGAAAGCTCTGATACCATATCGGAAAGAACTGAATATTTCTATATTTTATTCCACTGATTGCTATATTACATAAATAGGGATCAGATTTCTTACAGAGGGCATGAAATCTGATCATATTAAATGGAAATAATAATGGGTAATAATGGGTAATCAATCTATATTTAATACCCATGATTCTAGGTCTACAAATAAGGAAAGAGCATATAATTAGTGATAAGATTCTAACGGCTAGGAAATCTGTTGCAATCAATTCTTCGATTCTAACACCTCTGGACATTCCAAAATTGCTGAGTACATCACCAAAGGCTATAGTCCAATGAACTTTTCACAAAACAAACACAGTTCAAATTACAAGGCCGATCCATAATCCATAAACAGTGCGTTTACTTTAAACCCTGTGCAAAGGAAGACCAGCAATCTAGATTTTAAATTATAAGGACTAATGTAAAAACTGATGTAAACTATGAGGACTAAGATTAATTTTCCCTAAAAAATAATTTATTAGTTAAGACACTCTTTTAGGATTATGATACCCATTTATTTAAAAATAGTTTGAAAAAAATATTTACATGTTAAAATTATTTTGGGCAATGGCAATGTATAACAGTGTTGCAACAAAAATTATAATCACCATACAAATCAGTTTGCTCAGAAGCAAATAAAGACCATTAACCCAGGAGGGCCAGCTTCAAGCTTCCCATCCATACACTGGCTTACTTTTGTACAGTCTGCACTTGCTGATCAGCGACTGATCATATACATATAAATACCTAAGAAATAAAATAATTTTCCCTCCAATTGTAAACACAATCAAGTGCATTATATTTGAATGTTATATTTGCGGAAATTTATAATTTACAAATAGGAGTACATGCACTTCACGCCCATACAGATTATAATTCCTAAGCCTACATGAATGCTCTTGTAATGCTAACAACATGCCTCAAATCACAAACATACTTCTGCCTCACATAACAAAAATATTTCTAGAAGCAAGATCTTCAGCTTAGACTTCTTAATATAGTCATCTTTTAGGATACCTTGGATATCTATAAACACTTTTCCTCTAAAACATTCGGAACTTACTTGATGACACTTTAGTTGGACATTCAGCCATGCTTCCAATTTTTATCAAGTTTTTCAACTAAGATCTATAGGGATACAGAGGCATTTGGGAAGACCACACAATGTGAGTAGACTAATAGTGCATTTGAATACAATTACATACCAAATGGTAGTTGTACATGAAATGCAAAAACATGTTTACATAACTCTACACATAATTGTCATATTTAAACATACCATTGATATTGTTATGCCCTCCAAAGCCTGACTTCGAAGAAAAACTTCACGAAAGTTTATTGGTTCACCTCCAACATCAGTATCATAATAAAGAATCTGACAAATTGCAAGAGCACAATGACAAGCAGCTTAGATAAAAGGATGATTTGATGTTTAATATCAACAGTAAGTAGCTTCTTACAGCACGTGAAACCTTTTGTGTTCAAGTTACAGCATACAACATCCTTCACAGAATAATGTGCATGAACTCTAAACATAAAACGATCCATACAGATTGGATAAAAAGTTAAAGAAGCTATGATTGATGAAATTCTACAGATATACCATGACTGCTAATGAATGCAACATTTCTGTCCACATAGCAGAACAAAAGTGAAAAGCTCCCTCTACAATACAGTTGAACAAAAAGAAATAAGCAAACAACCCAAGAATCCTATTATCATCTGTAAAGAGCCATGCCATGCAGTTTTTCTGCACTCAACAGTAGTACGAGTAAAAATAAATAGCAAATCTTCTCAGCTAGAACTTGTTTAGTTGAAAATGAAATAGAAGCATAAAAAGAACTTAGGAATCACAATCACCACAATTCTAGAGATACTGCCAAGTCATAAAGTTATAACCAGATTCCCAGAAAAATCGGAGAGTTTAGTGGCCGAAAATCAATCAGATAAAATTAAAAAATTACAAGAATGGCATGCAAAGAGTTACCGACCAAAGACGGTTTCCTTGGATTCTCATTAGCTTCATCAACAGCAACGAGCTGCTCCAATGTCTTCTCTTTACCTTCAGCCAAAGCTCCAGATAATTTATCAATCTCTTTGAGCACAACCAACCATCTTCTAAGCAACTGCACTCTTTCCGAGCCCCTATAGGAGATAGCAGCTTCTTCCAGTCTTTTAGCCGTCTGAACAGCGCTTCTGAAATTCCGAGCAGCCTGTAAACCAAAGCAAGACACAAGATCAACTCATCAGTATCACCTTGTCGCTCCCATCAACTTAAAATAAACAAGATTTTATGGACATAACAAAAGAGCATTTTAATCACAGCAAGCAGCTAATAACTTGTTGAGCATCTGAACAGTTAGATTACATGCAATATGAAGACCTTATGAGCTCCTCCTCTTCAATTTGACAGTAAAAGTAATGCCATAAAACCCTAACACACAAGGGGAGACTCATGTTCTATCCCTTATAACGTTTGGTGTCAAGAAAGAAGGCTTTTTCTTTCTGGGAAATGAAAGAGAAGTAACAGAAAATGAGCCACCGAAGTCGCGAGCCACAAACTTAAACTTCGCAACCCTTTTAAGCAATATGACAACCAATTAGCATGATGATAAACCCAAAAAAATATAGTGCAAGTGGCAAGTCCATTTCCGCTAGAAATTGAAAAGCACAAAGTGACAAAATTGAAAATAAAACCAAAAAGGGGCACAAAATAAGAATGTAAAAGTGGCGAAAACCCCAATCGGTGCAAAATGGAATACGAAAAATTACAATGCGATCTTGAAGAATCTTGGCGCCCTCAGCGACGGCTTGACCGGCGTGTTGAACGACAGAGTCAGCATAGTTCTTAACAGTGCGAGTGAGGTTGTTCTTATTGCCAACCTCCACTGCTTTGTTCACCGCAGATCTCAGCCAAGACATGGCTCGGGTGCCTCACGGCTTTGGCTTCTGGAAACCTGAAGAACTTTGAGGAGAAAATGAACAAACTGAGAATGCAAGAAGAGAAGGGGATGAGGATGAGACCTTGCATACCCCAAATGGCTTGAAGGGTTTGGTGCTAATGAAGAAGTTTGAAAATGGCAATGGAAGATGTATGCGTTTTGTTTTGGGATTCAGGAAGAAGCATCAGATGGGGTAGAGGATGAAGTGGTCAGCGCGCAGAAAAGACACGTTTCTATAATCGGGCGACGTCGTTTCATGGCCCCGAGCTCAATTCTTTTTTAATACTCTGCTGATTATATTTACAAGTCACTTCTAACATCTTTCACATACATTAAGAAAAATTTTAAACTTTCTTAACTCTTATTTAAAACTTAACAAATTTTTAAATTTATCCTTATTTAATATACAAAGTCAACACAATAATAAATAGAGGGTAATATTATACATGCATATAAAAAATTTCTCTCAGTGCCTTATAAATATAACCCCATAGCTTTGTTTCCCTTGATGCAGCTGTAGCCACCAAGAAAATGCGTCTACAAAAGAGAGGTGTCCGCACCCTTATAAGGCATGCTTCATTCCCCTCTCTAGCAGATGTGGGAGTTCACAAAGCTAAAAAAATGTTTCTCTGCCTTATAAATAAAACCAGAGGAGTGTAGGAATTAGTTAGAAGATTAGATTTTATCCTAAATATAAAACCTTAATGTATTTTATCTCTTGTATTTATAATTTTTCTAAACTAACTTACTTAACTTACAAATGATATATGATTTAATGTTATATAGAAGCATTTTAGGAGGATCATATCATATTTGTTCTAATTAATAATTTGTATAGCTTTCTCACCCTATCCAAATTAGTACTCCTCCGGTCCTAAATATAAGACCCTATGTCTTATATTTAGGACCGGAGGAGTACTAATTTACTCAAAAGAAATCTCATTTTCTTATTTTTATTAATCGAATTCATTACAACTTTTATAGGGTCTTATATTTAGAATTGGAGGAGTACTACTTTACTCAAAAGAAATCTCATTTCCTTATTTTTATTAATCGAATTCATTACAACTTTATTTCTCATACCGTCTCTTTAATTGTACTAGAACTTAGTTTTTATTTGTTTGGGGCTTTTTGTAAGAGAAGAATATAAGAGGCGTGAGTGTATTTGGCGCCTAAAGTCAAATAAAAACAAGAAAATTTAAATAACACAAGATGCGAAGCATGAACTACTAGTCTACTAGGAGGGTATTTGGTAATAACAAAAAACACTTCTAAAAAAAAACTTTTAAAATCACTTTTAAAATTTTAGTAGTACCTAATATATTGAAATAATTTTTAGTAAACTTAGAACTCTAAAACATTTTTCCAATACCACCCAGTATCTAACATCTCATGCCTAACAACCTAAAATATTTTTCTAGTAACACCCAATATTTAGTAGTTGGCACCCTAAAATATTTTGTTCAATAACATCCAGTATCTTAAAATAATTTTTGATAAATGTACCATACAAAATATTTTCTAGTAGCACTCAGTATCTTAAGCTTACGGTGCTCGTTTCTAGGTCAAAAAAAGGGTGCTTGTTGCTATTTGGAAAAAATACATTAAGAGTAAAATTGTACTAAAAATTAGTTTAACTATTGTATTGAAAAATATTTTATGATGCTAGGTGCAATAAATTTGCTACTAAAATAATATTTCAAGCGTTAAATGCTCCTTAGAAAAAAAAAGGGTGTCATCATCCTCATTTTAGCCCAAAATGGTGTCATTTTGGGGTAGAAGACAGCAGCGGACAAGAAAAGGAAAAAGAAGGAAGCTAGGTCCTTTAGGTTATTTTTTTATGAAAATTATACGTATATTTACATAGAAGAAAAGTCCGAGAAAGCAGTACATGAAGTGAAGTAGTCCAATAAAATATCCCAAACACCTAGATCTATAGCATTAATCCTAGACAAAGGTTTCTCAGAACCATTCTCTATAGTATGTAAAAGGAGCAGATAAGACAATGAATTATGTATGCGTCCTTGATGGTGGATGAAAAGCAAAGCCTTCCACAGTATCCACAAACAAGGTATCTACTAAGATTGCCCTGCCAAGACCATGTTGAAAAGGTAGTTATCTGTTGATAAGAAAGAAAACTGACATAGACATCCTCTTGGACCTCTATGTAGTTCTTTGAAACTTACCAATACTAATGTACCAGTATACATGATAAGGGAGTGGCATAACATTTCCAAGACTAAATGAGTAAAGTTTGGAATCCTTAGGTCCGTTTGGTATGAGGAAAAATGAGAGGAAGTGGGGAAAAGAAAATTTTAATAAGCTCAATTTAAAAAATTAAAAAAGTGGGGTTAAAAGCTTTTAATTAATTTTTATTACTCTTTTATATTACTTCTTTTTTTAATTAAAATTTCAAAACCCCACTTCTTGAATTTTTTAAATAGAGCTCATTAAAATTTTATTTCCCCTCCCCTTTTTTCTATTTCCCTTATACCAAATAGTATTGTAAACTGAAGAAGCAAAGCCTGCACCCGTGTGTAGAATTGAGCCTCAGAATCATCTTTCCTAACAACCATTAATTAGGGATATATCCAATTTGTCCATTAGTCTCTGATTATGAAAATACCATATATAATAACACAGACAAGCAACCAACAAACTCATGAAGCAGTAAAAGCATCTAACTCTAAACTGCCTAAACCAAACCTCAAAATTATTTTTCAAGAGACTATCCACTCTTGATCCTAAAGATGAACCAAACCAAGTCGCTCTCACCCAGTGATATCCAAAAAAGAGATGAAATCGAGATTCCAAATGATAATCACAAAACAAGCAGAATGATTACACTGGGAAATGATGTAAGGGATTGTCTTGTAGGTAAAGCATCCAAAAACCAATGTCATGAGAAAAGATCAACACGGGGAATGCATTTTAATATGGTCATCACCCTTCAGAACTTACTAAAATCAATTGAAGTAGAAAAAGAACAAGTCATAAGAGAATGATAACCCTTAACCGCCGTAAACGATCCTGAATAAGTTCCCTTCCAAATGAGTCTATCCATTCCATGGAATGAAGAAAAGGGAGTCCTCAAGATGATGCGCGCCACATCATGTTCATGAAGATACTTAACCGGTTTCTCATTCTAACAGCCTCTATGGTGCAGTAACAAGTCACTAACTGACATGAAGGTCAATATTAATGGAGACTGCATTGGCCACCAAAGGAGGCTAAAGAGGTTGATAGAAGAGCTAGTAGCCAAAGACTAAGGGGATATTTGGATAAAACCAAACCATAATTTGGAGAATAGCTTCTGGAAAAAAAGTTATTTTTGAGAATAGATTTTGAAAGAATAGATTTTGTGAAAAAGTAATTTTGATAAAGTGAGAGTGTTTGGATAATTATTATCAGAAGCACTTTTTATATGTACAAATTACTAAAAAGAATATAAGTTAATATGATAATTACCTAAAGAATAGATTTTATAATATATTTTAATTTGAAGTAATAAATTTGTTAATAATATTTTTTCTAATATAATAAATAATATATGAGAAAAAGTAATTAATAAATAATTAATATGTGTAGATATATTTATAAAATATAACATTTAATATGTTTATAGAAGAATGATTATTTTGTTCTCCAACAGAAAAAAACTCATCAAGAATTCCCATTTCCTCTTCTCCATCGTGTCCTCCTCATTCCTCTTCGACCAGTACGCCAGCAAAGCTCTTTTCTTCAGCCTGGCCTTTCGCCATTTCCTCTGACCCAAATGCCTCTTCCATCTTGTCCTCCTCCTTTCTCTTCGACTGTGAAGCAGTTACAAGATCTAATTTCATATTTGAAAATCGCACACCACAAAACCCCAATTCAACTGATGACGGCGTGGGAGATGTGGGAGACGAGGTTCGAATGGTGATGGGTATAGATGAGACGAGGCTCGAATTTAGAGGTTTTGTGTGTTGCAGCAAAGCTTGATAGAGGAGAAGAAGCAGAACGGGACGATCATAGAGGAGACGAGGTTCAGATTTGATGGTGTTGTGTGCTGCAATGAAGCTTGATGGAGGAGAAGCAGTAAAATGGTGACAGTCATGGAGGAAGGGGGCTGCGATTGAGGTTAGGGACGATGGAGGACGGTGAAGGAATGGGAGAATAGGCGAAGCATGTGACAATTCTCATGAGTGTTTTGGTCAAATTAAATATACTATTGGTAGCTTCTGACAAGAGTAATTATCACTCCAACGGCTAATTTTTCACTCCTAAAAGCAAAAAATTATGGTTTCTTTGCAAACTAAGGTTTCAGCAGGCAAAATCTTGGGTTTTGACCCAAACTAAGGTTTTGAGAAAAATGTGGGTGTTTGGATATCAGCTCACCCAAACCATGGTTTGGGGCCCAGAATCACTTTTCTTCATATTGCCAAAGAGGGTGTTTGGATGAAATCAAACCATGGTTTGGAGAATAGATTCTGGGAAGAATAGATTTTGTGAAAAAGTAATTCTGATAAAGTGAGAGTGTTTGAATAGTTGTTATTAGAAGGACTTTTTATATGTACAAATTACTAAAAAAGGCATAAGTTAATATGATAATTATATAAAAGATAGATTTTATAATATATTTTAATTTGAAGAAATAAAATTGTTAATAAAATAATTTTTACTAGCATAATTAATAATATATAAGATAATATAATTAATAATTAATTAATATGTGTATATATATTTATAAATTATAAGATTAAATATGTTTATAGAAAAATGATTTTTTTCTAATAGAAAAATATTAATTTGCTTTAAAGATTTTAAACATGACATTCTATAACATTTTTTCATAACTAGTTGTTATAACAACATACTACCTCTCATCCTTAATATAATTAATTAATTGTTACTATTATGTGTAAAAATATTTATAAAATATAAGATTAAAAATGTTTTTGAAAAGATAAATAATTTTTTGTAAACAGAAAAAAAATGAATAAAAGAAAAAGTACTGAAGGTGGAAGAGAATGTAACAAATCCTACCTCTGAATGTTAGTACCTCTTTTCTGATTAAAAAAAAAAAAAACACTACCTCTGAACAGTGAAGGGCCAAAGGTGGAAGATGAGGGGTATATGTGTCTGGTCAAAAAAAACATATCCTCATATCTATTGGCAACTATCTAACACTTCAAATTTTTTCCAAAAGCAAATTCAAAATGCTTCTCTCCAAACCATGGTTTTGGGGGTCAAAACCATGGTTTCTGATTTTTTATAGGTGTTTGGGAAACTTTTTGCCCAAACCATGGTGGGATGATACCCAAACACCCCCAAACACCCTTTAAGATGTTTAACTTTACAACTATTTTTCCAGATCTTAGATTGTAAAGCTTTAGTAGCTAAAGTACCATCCTCACCAAGAACCAGATATTTTGGTTGTAACGCTAAAGTAATCAAAGATTCTTTTGAAGCAGTAAGCATTCTCCAAACATTTTTGGCTAGTAATGCATAATAAAATTATGAAGTTTTCTAGATACCAAGACCCCTAAAACTATTAGGCAAACAAATTCTCTTCCGGTTCAATAAATGTATTCTCCTTCTGTCTTCATTAAGCCCCCAAAACAAATCAGTAATGCGCAGATCTATTTTTGTGAGCTACAGAAGTAGGCAACTTATAGACAGAGAGAGGATAAACCAAAACAGAATGTACCATCCATTTGATGAGTATTAAACGACCTGCTTAAGACAATAAGACGCCTTCCGTTGTTGCAACTTAGAATCTATTTTATCTAAGATTCCATTAAAAACATTAGATCTTTGTCTTCCTACATCCACATATTTTCCAACATATTTTCCTAAATGATTGGCAAAGCTGATACCCAAAACTTTGGAAAGTCTAACTTTAACAGCATGTGGCACATTAGGGCTAAATGCCATCAAAGATTTAGCTCTCTTTACCTTTTTCCCAGCTAAAATGCTACATTTGTCCAAGATCTGATTTGCCAGATTGAGTAAGGACCCATTTGCCTTAACCATTAGTAGGGTATCATCCGTAAATAATGGGAAAGTGGTAGAGATCCTCTATTGAGGGTAATGCCCTTCATTTACCTTGGTGTTCTGACTGCAAAATCCAAGAGAAAGAACATTAGCACACAAAATATAAGGGCACGGTGAGAGCTGATCTCCCTTCCTTGATACCCCCCCTGAGGAAACACAGGAGACGAACATCCATTGACCAACACTTGATAAGAAACAGAGGTAACCACATACATAATCTTATCATCCATTGCAAAGGAAAATTCATCTTTAAAGGAACTGCATGAATAAAAAACCAAGACGATATATTATAAGCCTTCTCAATGTCCAACTTAATCACACACTAGCCCTTTTCTTGTTTTTGAGTGGATTTAAGCTTAGTCATAACCTCACTGACCCAAAAAATATTATCTGAGATAGTCTTCCCTTAAATCCAGGTTCTTTAGCTGCTAAGATTGAAAGGGAGGTAAATTCTTTTATCTCTTTGTAGTCCTTTTTCCTCTAAAATTGGAGATTTTTTTAGGGAAAAAATATGTTAAATCTTGACTAAATTATCCATGACCATTTTTCAATATTTTAACGTTACCACTCCTAGTTTTCTTTTCTAATATATAGATTATATGTATAGTATGTCTGTATAAATTATATATATACAGACACATATTATATATTTTAAGAATAATTAATTTTTAAGTCATTATAGTTTCAACCAATTTTTAATTAGGTGCTTATAGTTTTTTTTCTTTTTATTAAGTACTTATATTTTCACTTGTTTTTAATTAGGTCCTCGTTTTTTTTTCTTTTTATCAAGTCTTTATACCTGTATTTTTTTATTAATATAATTTAAAATAAATTATATAAATAATATTGAAATATACAATATTAATAATAAATTTAAATTAATAATTATATAACTGAAAAAAATAACTAATATAACTATTATCAGTAAAATTTTATAATCATAAAAATAAATAATCATAAATATAAAACAAATTATATAAATATATGTTTAATTAAAAATTTAATATGGAATATTATTTTTTATAAAATAATATTAGATAATATTATTTGGCAAAACATATTAGATAATATTATATTTTATATTTATACAAGAATATTATTAGAATTTTTAGAACAATGAATAAAATTAGGGACATGATTAAAAATTAAGTGAAACTATAAGAAGCTTATAAAAAGAAAAACAATTATAGGGATGTAATTAAAAATAGGTGAAAGTATAAAAACCTAATAAAAAAGAAAAAAAGAATTATAAGGATCTGATTTAAAGTAATTGGTTGAAACTATAAGGGTTTGTAGATTAAATATTCTTATATTTAATATATTGTAGTATATATATGTATGCATAAATATTTTAACAGACACAGTAAGATTAGTAAGATAACATGTTAATATTAATAAATCATCATTTCGTTTAAAATGTATATAAAAATATTTTTACCATATATGAGTGATGTGAGAGATTTTTGAGATTCTTAGTAATTAATAAAACTAAGCATATCAAAATACATATAAAAATAAAATAAGGTCAAAGTTGTGTATGTAAAAATTCCTGCTCTTTCCTCCCCTCCTAGACCAAACAATTTAATATTAAAAGTTTGTAACCCCTTCCCTCCCTTTCTCTCCATTAAAGCCCCTCTCCTCTTTTTTCCTCTCTCTCCTTCATTAAACCAAACACATCCTTATTAAGAGTTAAAAAATAATTATAAATAAATATTCATTTTATAAAAATGTAATTAAAAAAACTTTGGCAATCATAACATAAATAATTATTCTTATCCCTAATGTATATTTCAAGTATTTAGGATGTAGAAATAAATAATAACTCTTTCATTTTAAAAATTTTTTATGTTACGTTGTATTTAAATACAAATAACAACTACATTAACCAAAAAAAAAAAAACAAATAACAACTACTGATAAAACTTAATTTTTACATATTTTATCCCATATTAATTTAGAATTTAAATGTACTTTTGAGCTTGAATGAATTTTTATGTATTATTTGGTTAACTAGTCTTGAAAATTTTCATAAAAATTGGAATTTGGAGTAAAAATATAAATATTTTGCGGTTTTCAATTTTTTTGGCTTAGAATTAATATTTCTTATTTCTTCAAAATCAATTATCAAATTTTTGGAATGGTAATCTTTAGAGAATTTACAATTTCTTACCTTATTTTTGTGCATATATAATATTTAATCTACATTAATTTTATAGCGCAAAGTAACTACTTCTCCCAGTGCAATTCAGTGACACTTATTCCCGGGTCATGTGGTCATCTCCTTTTCATTCATTCAAGGGACTTACCCATTGTGACACCAATATTCCATCTTTTTCCCCTCATCATTCACCCGTTAATTGATATCATCTCCATTATGGTCGTGTCTTACTTAGACAAATTTGGAGGAAAGATGATTTCTATGGAAGCTTAAGCTTGCTGGGAAAACAACTTAAGAGAAGCTTGAAGGAAGCTAAAGAGAGCCTTACACTAGTAATTAAAAATCATAAAGGAGTGATTTTTTTCATTTATCTTTTTAGTTCAAGAGCTTGTGATTATTTAATTTTAAGTAATTTCGAGTTGTAATGTTTAGAAACAATTTAATTTTAGATTAACATTTTTTTCTTAAATTGGATTGATATTTCATTATAACATTAACGTCTCCAATCATACGCTACTAGCTAAACAAGCTTGGAAAGTTATCAGTGACTCTTCTTTTTTGTTTAGATAAATATACATCTCAAGCATATCCTAGCCTAGACCATAGATCTTCTGCCTCCAGGATTTGGAAGGATATTTTAAGGGTCGGTTCAATTATAATGAACAATTCACAATGGAACATTTTCACAAGAAAGTTAATATTCTTGTATTATCTGTTTAGTTATTATTAAAGCACAAAAGTAGTGGATTTTAACGAAACATAAGATGAGTTTTCTGAAAATTTTCGTTCTATCTCAATAAGTATCTAATAATGAGATTAGTAATGGCGATGATGCCCTAGTTAATATTGTAGAACCAACTGTGTGCATATATCAGTTCATTTTGTAATTTAAAATATATTTTAAAAATTACATTGTTAATTATGTTATTATATAAACTATCATAAGATTATAATTTAAAATAATAAGATTATAATTTAGTGACAAAATTGGCAATAAAATTGGGATGGAAAACATTTCTAACAAAATTAGAGACGAAAAATTCTATGACAAGCAATTTAACACAAATTAATAATGAAAATTTTATGTCACTAGCGGCATCACAAAATTGGAATTATTATCATTAAAGTTAGACATAGAAAGATATAATCACTAATAGCGATAGAAAAAGTCTATCACTAATCTCATCACAAATTGTTTTGGGATAGAAATTAGCAAAAAGATTAGCAACTCAAAAATTCCATCACTTATTCTTTTGTGACAGAATTAGTGACGAAAAAATTTCATTACAAAATTTCGCTGGTAATTTTAATAACAAAATTTTGAAATTAGCGACAAACTAGATACTAACTAACTATTTTTTAGGCGGTGAATCCCACTTAATGCAGAGAATAATCTCTAAGCATTGGAGATCAGTTACTATGTGTTGGGTGCTAAAACATTCAGTTTCTAATAGTAATATAAAAAATATAGATAACGAGAAAAGGAAGAGCACTACAGAATTGGTGATATATATGTCTATTACTTTTGGTCATACGTGACAGTTGATAGCCATCACTAATGGATGGACCATATATTCTTTGAGCCAAACACGTGACAATTTGAAACGGTCACGTACTGTCTAAAATTTTTCGATTCTACGTCCAAAAAGGTCATTTACTTAAGTTTTCTAATAAGGCCGCGTGACCTGCAAGGGTATCTTTACATGACGATTTGTTTTTCATAATCATCACGTATATGATACTGATATGTGATGGTTATAACAAATAACCGTCACGTAAGGCAACCAATTTTTTTGAAAAAACTGGGGGCTACTTTTCGATCAACAGCCTATATTGCAATCACAGAGCCAACATATATGCCAAAACAGAATCAGAGCTGTAAACTACATACAACAAAAGCTAGGGTTTATTTTAAATTTTTATTGCTGCTAAAGGGTAGTTTCAATGGAGTGTAGTTTCAATGACGACTTTTTATCGCCACCAAAGGTTATTTTTATTGGAAACTTTCTTTTTTTAGCGCAGAAAGTTTATTTTAAATTTAAATTTTTTTAAAAAGATTATCATGTTTAAACAATAATTTGTTCATTAATATGATTTGTTATAACGAAATAAATTATGTTCACATGTTATTGTAATAGAGAGAGAGAGAAAGAGAAAGAGAGGGTTAGAGAGATAATGTGGTGCACATCAGAGTAAAAGAGAGGAAAGAAGAGAGGAGTGAGATATTGTAATTATGTGTGTGTGAGAGAGGAAGAGAGTTAAATAATCATAATAAAATTTATAATTAATTTTTTATTATTTTTATATATTATTTTCATATCTCATAAATATAAATATAAATATAAATAGTTGTTTAAATAATTAGAAAAAATATAATAAAAATAATATTGTGTGAATTGTATTTTTTATACTAAATAGATATTATAAGTAAATATTTTAATAAAATAAGAAAATCAAATAGAAATATTTAATAATAGTAATAATGTTTAATAATATTTGATATAATAGCCAAAAGTCATTGCCAAATGATACTTTCAGCGGTGACTTTTTTTAATTGCTACTAAAGGATAGTTTCAGTGTCATATTTCAATTTATTATTATTATTATTATTATTATTATTATTATTATTATATATTTAATTTTACAATAATTATCACTAGACTCATTCCAGTTTAATGGCAAGAAGGGATGCGAAAGGAAGAATATAGGGGTTTGAACTATAAAAAAGCCCTATTTAAGGTGATAATATCTAATAGGTGAAGTGGTGTAGTGAAGTGATAACATGTGGCACAGGTGAGGTGGCGAGTGACGTGGTCGGCGGCCAGCTGGAGGTGACCTGGCCACAATCAGCTATGATGTGGCGACACCTGGCAGTGGTCCTATTTTTCTCCTGTGACACTTTTAGTGTGACAAAAAGGGTTTTTGAGTCGCTAAAAATGGCTTTCAGTAGCGATAGAAGTGAGCAAAATCAAACTGTAACCAAACACTAAAACGAAGCAAATTTATTTTCAGTTTTTTGGTTCGGTTAATTCAATTATTGGTTAAAGATTTTGTTTTTATTTTTTAAAATTTTGATTTTCGGTATTCAGTTCGGTCATTAAAAAAAAAATCACAAAACCAAATTATATGTAATATATTTATATTTAATGAATATTGCAATATATATTACATTTATATTTAATAAATATTAATAATATATATACACGCACATGACCTGTACGTTGCGTTTAAGGGGGAAGGAAAAGCTAACCTAAATAATGCTTTCACATCTCTCCTACTCCCACTGCCCTTATAGTATCAATCTCGCTCTCCTTCTCTTCCTTCATTTCTTAATCCCAATCTCTTCCTTCATCATGGTCAGCTCATCACTGGTTAGCATTACCATTTAGTTCTCTTTTGCCGCTCTCTCTTTTGCCTTTAGCTAGTATCTCATCCCTCCCTCTTCTGCACAAGTCCTCCTTTGATTCTTTAATTGATCAAGCACAGGGTCAAGAATCTAAAAAAGGAGAACTTGGTATTCTAGATCTCTACATTTATTTTATTTTCTCACTTCCTCTACTTCAAATCGCATACTAATATAATTTTAGGTATAACTGAACCAAACCAAAATATACTACAAAAAAAAGACTTTCAGTGACAACTTTTAGTGGCAACAAAAAAGTCACTGTTAAAAGTCGTCATTGAAAGTATCTTTCAGCGGCGACACAAAAAGTCGCCACCGAATGTGAGACCGCTAAATGTCTTTAGAAGGCATACATTCGGTAGCGACTTTCTAAAGTTGCCATTTCAATGGCGACTAATATTGTCACCATCGTTGAAAGTTGACTTTCAATGACGACTATTAGTATTGCCACTGAAAGTGTTTAGGATTTTCATTCAGCCTGAGATTTTTAGCAACGACTTTCTAAAGTTATCGTTGAAAGTATAATATGATAATATATATTTTATTTTACAATATTAATCAGTGAATTCAATCCAGCTCAATGGCAAGAAGATTGGACACGAAAGAAGTGTTAGTAGCAGTTTCACCTAAAAGGGAGTGAATTGGGTGAAATAAAAAAAAAATTTGACTTAATAAAATCAATAACTGAATATAACAACAAGGATAAGTAAAGAAGGATTTCACTGAGGATGAACAAATGAGCAATGACACAGGAGATTATACTAGTTCAGTCTCAACCACTTGACCTACGTCCAGTCCTCAAAGCACCACTGATTTTGCACTAACTCTCCAAGATTCAATAGGCTCTTGGTGCCACAGTACAGCAACTGAGTCTCTCTCAATCACTCTCCCTTACTACCCGTAAGGTTACAACTCCTCAAAAGTCCACACTTTTGAGTAACTCACAAATTTGAGTAAAAGAAATTTTAGACTCTCTCATAGAGTATATATTTTAAACATTGAAGTTCGGTACAAAAAACAGAGTATTGAATGCAACAGGAAATTTCAACAGATGGTAGCTCAGCTTATTCAATACTTCATTCAATGCTCTTCGCGCCATTTGTAGTTGGAGTATTACAGTTATCTATTAGACTGAAGAGCTTCTAGCCGTTGGAAGATCGCTTGTGTGTGCTCGGCAATTACAATGGTTGTTCGTAATAAATGTTTCTAACACAGTAGGTTTAAGCCTATAATTTTATCCGTTATGCTTCGTAATCTGTAGAAGTCTCTTAGCATAAGTAAGCTTTGTTCTTCAGGTAAATATAAATGAATAATAGAAAAGGTGATGATTCTTGATATTTATACAATAGATAAAAATATAAAATCAATCATCAGATATTCAGAAAGTAAGATAAACTTACTAGATTGATGTCTTGATCGATAACCCCTTGATCGATAACATCATTGATTAATTAGATAGAGATATACTTAACATATGAATTCATTTATCGAGTTCATTATAGATCATCCAATTACGGAATAAGTGATCGATAAATGATGAAATACTGACAAAGAAATTTTAGAAAGGAAAGTACTTTTGAATTCTGTGCAAGGTTTATTCATTTTAAATTTATAAGCCTTCGTGTTGTTCTAAAAGAAATAACATGATTAATGAAGGCTAAGAAAAGCTTAAAGATAATATGAAGAATCTTTCTGATAGATAATCGTGAATAACAGTTTCAAAGAGGTGAATTGATTTATATATCGAATAGGTGGTCGAACAATACTTGATTAAATAGTTCATCGATAATTCTATGTTATCGTGAAAATATCTTTTAAACATAATGATCTGGCACTTGATCAATAAAGGCTTGATTGAACAAGTGATCTGAAAAACAGTTCAGGAAGACTTGAACAGTCATGCATAAAGATAAGTCGATGATCGATTAAATAATCAATTAATAGATAATTGATTAAGTGATCAATTATTGTCTATGAAAACTTTGTTTTGGAATATAACAGGAAGAGTTTGATAGAACAGATTATTGATTAACCAAAAATGATTTGTCAAACAATGTTCAAATAAATTATTGATAAACTAATGATCGACAATATGATTGATAATTTAAAGCTGTGAGTGAGTCAAGGAAACTTACCAATTATCTGTGCCATTATCGATTCCCTCTTGATCGATCAGGTGATTGATACACCTTCTGTTATAAGCAAAGAAGTTAAACCTTTTTCCTGACAGCTTATTGATCAACCAATAATCGATCAAGTGATAGATGATTTCCTGAAACATCTTATATTAAGCAGTTATACCAATGATTGATCAATTGATTGATCAATCTATTTATCTAACAAGTTATTAAGCACAGTAAATTATCTATCACGTGATCGATTAATCATAATTGTAAATAGACACAAAATACTTTGACAATTATCTGGCATATGTTCAATTAACTAGTGATCGAACACTTAATCAATTAATATAACAAATATTCAGAGATACTTCGAAACTTAATTTGTTATCATCAAAACACTTAAATTCAACAAGAAGGTGGTCATTAGTTTGAACTTTGAAGAAGATACATTTAAGTTGAAATATTTGGATGGTGACATGGCAATAAGGTGGTGACGTGGTGATGATGTGGTGTCGGCGAAGCCATTTTTCTCCAACATCACTTTCAGCTAGAACTAGGAAAACGGGCCGGTTTGGCCCTGCAGGGCTGGCGGGCTTAAAGGAGCTAGCCCTACAGGGTCAAAATTTTAAAAAAAAAACCCCAATTTGCTAGGCCCGACCCTTAAGCAGACGGGCTCAGGGCCAGCCCATGGGCTTCCGACCTATTTTAAAATAAATTTCATTTTTCATATATTTTATCAAAAAATAAAAATAAACCAATGAAATTACTAGTAAAAGATATAAATATGAATGAAATTAAGTCACAAATATAAAAGACCATCATATCTAAATGTCCATCAACATACAAAAAATCTAAAACATCTATTAAACATAACAAGTCAATGATATTAACATCCAAAAGTTTCATTAAAAGTAGACAAACATTTTCACTAAAAAAAAAAGTGGATAAACACTATCATTAATTGTAAGAATATTTGATTGTGCTTTATTAATAATAGGCTCTTCTTAACTTTTAAAAATATCAATAATTTCTTAGGCTTTAATTGTGAAAATCACTTTGCTGCATAATCTTATGGGAAGTCTGAAATATCTTAGCACTTTGGATTGATCCATAGTATGCTTTTAATGAGCTAACTATGTCATCTTTTTTTTTTTTTTTGCTTTTGTTCCGAATGGTTTTCTTTGGTTTTGTCTAGCTCGTTTGTCTAACTCTATTTAAATATATAGTAAAAATTATGATATAGTCACTATAGAAAAAGTGTTAACTTATTTATTAAAATTTTATGACATATATACAAATTGTTATGTATCTGTTGATTCAATCATTAAATTTTTTGTTTTAATATGGGGAATATATTTTTTTTATTTTAATATATAAGTGTTGGTTCAAATAAATACAAATTTGAAATCTTATTTAGGATATGGAGAATATATTTTTATTTATTTTAATATCATTAGAGATTGGGGTGTGAGTTGAGAGTGAGTGAAAAACTGAAAGTAAACCTTAGAGAGGGAGAGCGTGTAAAATGTTATGGACTTAGATTAGGGTCAAGAAAAAAAAAATAAATTAAAAAATTATTGTTGGCAGACCTAAACGGGCTAGCCTTTTTATTTTTGAGCCCTACAAGGCTAGTCCTTTTAAGTCTAAATTCCTTTTGAAGACCTCAAATTACAACCCCGACCCTCAACTTAAACGGGTCGGCTTGATGAGTTCGACCTATTTTCCCGGCTCTACTTTCAGTAGCAACAAAAAAGCCACCGTCGCGGCAACAAATTTCATAGCAACAAAAGTTGACTTTCAGCGGCGATTTTTTTTGTTGCTACTATCAGCCACAGTCGCTACGGTAATAACTTTTTAACGGTGACATAAAACCTTTCAACAGCGATTTTTATACTTTTAGAGGTGATAAAAAAGTCAATTTTTTTGTAATGATATTTTGGTTCAGTTTTATCTCTGTTAATAATATTATTCAGTTCAGCTCCATGTTGTTAAATGCTTCATCTTGGTGTTTTGATTTTTTCGGTTTTCAATCCTAACTAAACCAAAACACCAAATACTCGCCCCAAACATATTAGTCACTGCTGAAGGGTCTTTTAGCGGCGACAAAGTAAGCCATCGTTGAAAAGTATTAGCAGCAATTACTATGGCAATGACTTGGCGATGATTTTTTGCTGTCGAAAGCTTTCAGCAGCAACTAAGTCAATTTTTTTTAGTGTAGGAGAAGGTGCCTAGCTAAAAAATTGTCTTAAAATAAAACTTGAAATCCAACCAATCTAAACCAGTACCACAACGTTCATCCAATTAACTGATTAGAGAAGACATATTGCTTTGACTTTAACCTCATATTAAGGATATATTTCCTTTTTATGATATAATGAATACGTGAGTTATGATTAAAAAATATATAATATAATATACAAAGAAATATATTTGCACAATAAATAATATTCAAAAAATAATAATATATAATATTAATGCATAATAAAATTAGATTATATTATTTATAAATTATGAATAAAGTGTAACTTATTTTTCTTGACTGTAATCATTTTTCTTCTCTATCTTAGCTTTCTTCCATGCCAGAGTGAATGTAATCCAAATTGGCATGTTTTGGTTTGTTTTAAATTGGGCGAAATTTTTTAAATAGTGACATATGTCTACAAAAGACCCTATAGTATAATTACGGACCTTATTTTACACAGCATTTGCAACTTTGTTTTGCTCAAGTTACTAGGTTTTTTGGATGGTAAAAAATGTTATTAGTTATTTATTGGCCGCGTTGATTGTATTATAAATATAGAAGTTGAACATAAAACATCTGAAACAACCATTGTGAATATTCAAGGGTTAAAGTATATATTTGCCCCGAAATTTTTTACTCAAAAGCTCTAAGCATTAGGAATTTCTTTTTTATGTAAATTTGACCCAGAAGTTTAAAATCATAGCAATATAATGTTACACTCTGTCATTAAAAATATTAATAGTCGACATCATTATTTTAATAATCAGCATTAGTTTTTTAAATATAAGATGCAATATTATAACAATTTTAAACTTTCAGAGCAAATTTATACAAAAAAAAAAATTCCTGATGTCCAGAGCTCTTGAATGAAAACTTTAAGGACAAATTTGCATCTTAACAGTACATTCAAAGCTGTGAAAAGCTAAAGCTACAGACTAGAATACATAATCGTCATTTGAACATTATCCATGAAGATAGACGTCTGCTAGAATTCATAACATCACAATGAAAATAGAGATATAGATAATGAAAGAAAAGCCAATACTGACGACGATGACAATGCTGAAATGCACATAACATAATAGCTAGAAAACCAAAAAGAAAGACAGAAAGAAAGAAAGAAATAGCTGGCTAGATTTACTTAGCCACTTCAGCTAACCGAAATGACAGAGCATTCTGAACAAAAGTGAAGACAATGAGTAACACGGCGGCAGCAGAACCAACAATTTTCCATGGGGTGCCACAGTAGTCACGTCTCAAATTTGTGCACCATCTGTGGTACCTGCTACGATAAAATTTATTTACTTGACAACAAACTTCATGGTAATGAGAGTGTACACCTGGTGTTATGATATTTTTTCTGAGGCTGTTCACCATTGTAGCTACTGCCTTGGAGTCGCCTAGCGCATTAGTGATAATGCCTTTGTCCACCAGCAATTCCACATCTTTAGCAGTGTTTATAAGGAAATCTAATAAAAACATATACTGACTCACATAATGATTGTCAGCATAGTGGCATTGTTCAAATGCCATCACATTTCTAATGTGATGGCATTTGAACAAAAGTGAAGACAATGAGTAACACGGCGGCAGCAGAACCAACAATTTTCCATGGGGTGCCACAGTAGTCACGTCTCAAATTTGTGCACCATCTGTGGTACCTGCTACGATAAAATTTATTTACTTGACAACAAACTTCATGGTAATGAGAGTGTACACCTGGTGTTATGATATTTTTTCTGAGGCTGTTCACCATTGTAGCTACTGCCTTGGAGTCGCCTAGCGCATTAGTGATAATGCCTTTGTCCACCAGCAATTCCACATCTTTAGCAGTGTTTATAAGGAAATCTAATAAAAACATATACTGACTCACATAATGATTGTCAGCATAGTGGCATTGTTCAAATGCCATCACATTTCTAATGTGTATTTCTATGTCATCATATACTTTAAAGGGTGCCATTTCCAACTGACCATTTCCAAAGCGTAAGTGAATTGAGCCGTTCCCTCTCACTGCCCTAAACTTTAACCCTATTTCATGCAGCTGACTAGCACTGGGCAAATGTTCCACTATCTGGCTACTTGTTTCCCACTCGAGTCTCTCGTCAGTTGGTGGCAAGAAAAACTCTCTTATTAGATGAGTGAAGTGCTCCACTCGTTCGGTCACTACTTCGGCATTATGTTCTAACACGTTCACTTTCAGATCATTAAAAAAGCTCGAGGTAAGATCCGTAAAGGGAATTCCTGACCCTTCAGGAAATGCCATGTCGTACAGTTGTTTCAAAACAAAGAATGGAATTTGATTCTCAAGTAATATCAGGTCGACGTATATGGCTCCTACCAACCATGGTTTTAGTAATACATGATCTTCAACTGCCCACTGCTGATTCGAATCTAACCGAAGAAAGTACTCAAATATGAAGCACGAATCGGTTATAATCATCCTCAAGAACTTGCCACTGCTCATTTTAACTTGCTCCGCATAACATTTTCTTATTCTGTCTTCCAATCCTGTCAGGGTTCTCAGATAATCCTCCAACAACCCAACATTACGAACTCTTTCAAGGAAATTCTTGACATATGTCGATTTGAACTTTTCCATATATTCCAATTTACTTTTTCCATGGTGATATGGCCCAATTGAGACAACATTAGGAGAGTAGGCTGCTTTGTTTTGTTTGCGAATAACATCCGGAGTTTTGTAGATACAACAGTTGAATGTCAAAGGAGGGCGTGGAGTTTCTAGACTTATAGAAATCTCTCTTGCCAAACGTTCGATCCTATTCTCTTGGGAACCATTCCCTTCCTGCCTTTGAGTTGCTTCATCCACAGCTTCAATGTTTGCCATGTTTTTGTGTGAACCTTGAAAAGAAAACAGTTGACTTCAACTTTAGGTCTGAATTCCCCAGGTAAGAATTTTTTTTGTTAAGTGTATTATTCATGTTAGATCTTGTGTTTTCATAAGCTAAAATTTCAGGATTTAATCCTTAACATAATTTTGAATAAGAAAACTAGGTCAACAGACACAAATCTTTCGAAAAGATTTTCAACTTTAATTTTACAAGAATAAAGGCCCGTTTAATAGGAAGAATTAGAAAAAAGGTAAGGGAAGGGAAAATTTTCGGCAACGGGGACGTTTAGAGAGCAAAGGAAAGAAAAGGAAAAAAATGAATTAAAATAATTTTTTTAAAAAAAAAAAGAAAAAGAAATACCAAACATGCTTTTAACCAATCTGGGTAAAAAAAAACATCTCCTTCATTATCTTCATCCGGGACCAAGGATATCAAACCGAAAAAAGGGATTATGCAACGTATCATAGCTAGATCAAAACCATTGCCATGAACTCAGGCGTGGGGTTGTTTGTTTCGGCTTATCAGAAACATTTCCACACAAGTTAAAATAAAACTCATCTCATACACTGTAAAATCACATTCGAAACGCTAATTCAAACACCCTCATGAACATACCAAGCGAGCTAAGCAGTGGATGGAAGGCCAATTTCCTTTTCCTCTGGCTGGCTTTCAGCCTAACCAAGCGGCACCAAATGGAAAGGCTATGAACATGTGATTATCAAGACATGAAGAGCATAGAATAAACAGTCATCAAATGATGAATTTCTGGCCCAAAAAGAAAAAAAGAATTTAACAAGAGAACAGATAAAGAACCTGATCGAAGAACTGCTGGCTCTAAAGAAAGACGATACTGTGTTGTATATGGATGAAATCAGACACTACAGATATTTCTCCGACATCTGGACACTATAAGAAGATCTTACTAGATGCGATAATTTGCTCATGGATAAGAGTTCACTGGACAAAAATGATCTGACTTTTCAAAGATGGTCCCAACTTCTGATCATTGCCTGGGAAGACCATAATTTGCTCATTTGGTGTATCGCATTACTGCTCATAATTATTGAGTGGGGCCTCCTTGTGCATGCTAGTTTTCTAGGCTTTATTTTGGTCCCTTGCGCCTGAGTTAAGAAGACTAGCTTTCGAAGATATGGTTCTGTCTACTCCTAACATCTAATGTTACTGTTACTCCTATGGCGTTAATTTAAATTCTTAAAAAATTGTTATATTCTGTTAGTTTAATTGAAGTCTTTAAAATGATTTTGTTTATAATTTAAAAATATTAGATAATGAACTGTACATAATTATATAACATTTTAATAAGGTTGAAAATTGAAGATCAGCCTCATGTGGGTAGATATTGTCTTCCCAGTTCCCAGGCAATGACCAGTAGTTGCTCATTGATAAGAGTTCGCTGGAAAAGAATGAACTGACTTTTCAAAGGTCGTCCTATATGTTACAGGTGGCTCTCATTAATGCTCATAATTATTTGAGTGGGACCTCCTTGCGTCTGTTGGTGAGGGATTTCGGGTCCTAACTGGAATGCAAATAGATTCTTCTAGTACCCACCCGTGATCCGATCACGAAAATGGAGTCAAATTCTAAATATACAGCAAAGCACAGAGGAGAAAGATGAGAGATTTCAAAGAAGTGGTATATCCTGTAAAATTGCCTTCAGTTTTTGTTCCTTAAATTTCTCCACTCCCGTCATGCAAATTTGAAAGGGATGGTGAATATTACAGTTAACAACTCAGGTTTTTTTTTTGTTTTTACTTTGCATTCGGACCCCATCTTAGATGGTTTGGGCCTAATCCACCTAAAGGTGGATCAGTCCATATTCTAACATTCAGTTGTCTAAGATTTGGTCCCTTGTGCAACTCCCAATGGGAGAAAAGCCGAAAACTTCCAAGTCAAAGAAGACTGATTTTGGCAGATATGGTTAAGAAATTACGGATATGTCCTATAAATTAAGACCAAACTTCCTTTTTCCCCCCTTATTAATAAGATTGGTACGCAAGAAATGCTTCGTTGCGTCTCAGATTTTCTCGGAAAACTTGTCGATGAAGAGTGGATCCAAAGCATCAACTGGATATGATATACGAACGAATGGGTCAATGAAATCCGCCCGTTGGAGTTTGGGACCAAACGGTAGCAGATGGAGGGCTTAGGGCGAATATTTTTAATGATGAGCCATTCCATATGATTTGATTTGTGGTTTGAAGCAAAGCAATCCAGACCTAAAAACCCAAATGGAATATGTGCAAACCAAAACCATTAGTGGGGTTGGCATTGATGTTATACATAAACCATTAGTCCATAAAATGACACAGAACATTATAGAAAGACAGAATGAGACGCAATAATAACAAAAGAGAATGGATGGAAAGCCCACTTGATTTTTACTTCGAAAGGGAGCATCATAAGAGAAAACAAACTATTTTAAAATGATTTTCTTAGGAGTTGTTCTTTGTAACGAATGCGGATAATTTCGTCATTGCACATTGAAAATCTTCTCCCGGTTAGGCTTCTAGCTATTTTAAAGTTATTTGAATCTTTCATAGGAGATTTCAGTAATAAAATTCCTCCTTTGAGACTCTACAATGATTTTCCTATAAAACATTACAGTATACCTCGTTGTTGAGTTTCTATATGTGACTTGGGTCATTTCAAAACAATTTTCCTACTTTACTAATTATGAGCAAATTGTTTGGTTGTGTCGCTTCATTCTATTTATAAAACACTTAAAAGAATATCTAAAATTTTAATCAAGTTTTTATATTTTTGGCCCAATTAATTATTATTATTTTTTTGCCATGCCCCCAATTAGTTATATCTAATTTCATTGTACTTCTCTGATCTTATTTATAAGATATACAGAGATAATTTTATTTAGTCATATTTATACATCATATCATAATTTTAACATAAATATATTATTTTATCCTTTAGTTATTATTTTTTAGATTGTGGCCTTCTTAAAAATTGTATATATTAATTAAAAATGACTAAACTTAAAAATTTGTTAAATTTTAAAGGGACAACTAATTTGATAGTCCTTCTAGTTATCCTATGTTTTGAACCAGGTCCCTGCATTTATCTTCTTTTTTATCAGATTCTTCAAGTTTGTTCTGTCAAATGCGTTAATCCTCAAAGTAAACTGTTTAATCAGAGCTAACAACGTTAACGAATCCGTTAGCCTATAGACATACTCTTTCTCTCTCCTCCCTTTCCTGTCTCTCTCTCAAACGTTCTCTTCCTTCACAAGGCCTTAACTCCAATCTTGAATATGCTCTTTTAAACTGGAACCTTCGGACACTCACTTCGGCAGCATCACTTTTCCCAACCTCACCAACCAATTTCGACCAAGACTAGACCACACTATTCCAAGCCGGCGCGTCCTCCTTCATCCTTTTATCCTACAAACCACATACCTCCTCCTCCATTGTCAAATCCACGCCTCTCGGGGACCTTTCTTACGAGCACTTTTGAACGGCTTTGTACACATGTCCTTCAGTGTTGGTCTCACTCTCTTTGCTCTGACCAATACTACTTGTGTGAACTCACCAGTCAATATTGGAAATAAGGGAGAATTGAATTTGCTGTGATTGCTTAAATGAAAAGCTTATGCTTTGGTGATGTCGTTGGCGAACAACTTGATGCTATTCTCTGGCCCCAACTCACTTACCCCTTTTTATACTCAGTCCTCACTCAAGTTGGTCTTGTTGAATTCACTTCAAATCCAGAATGTTAAATATATTACTAAGAAGCTTTGTGATACCACAATGGGAAATGTTGACGAAGGGACAGAAGGAGATGAATGTGAGTGAAGGTAGGCAGCAAAGGACAGTGAGGAAGGGTCTTGTAGCTTGGTCTGGAATCAAGGGAGAGAGAGGGAGAGAGAGGGAGGATAAAGGGGGGAGAGAGAAAGAGAATGAGAACAAACTAATTTCAAACTCATTTTAATTTTTACATGTGATGCCTAGTTAGCGTAACGGATTTTTTTAACGTTGTTACCTCTTATTAAACAGTTTTTAACGTTAAGGAGTAACGCATTTGACTGAACAAATTTGAAGGATATGGTAAAAAAGAAAATAAGTGTAGGGATCTAATTCAAAACTCAAGATAACTATAAGGACTGCCAAATTAGTTTTCCCAATTTTAAAGCAAAGTTAATAAGTTTTAAGATTTTTTTTCCAATGAAAAAGTGCTAAAAGTCATTTATAAATTAAAAAAAGAGGAGTATTAATTAATATCTCCCCCACATTCATCTGTCCTGCTCATTCGCTCTTGTTCACTCTCTCCCCACATAAATAAAGGTATTTTTTAGAAAATAAAATATACTATATCTAGTCCTTAATATATAATATGTGATATTAAAAACATTAATTTAATTAGTTAATTATTTGTAATAAATCAATGTTGTCTTTAATAAAATATTATTATTAATCATGTATATTTGAATCATCTTTTGATAGTAACTCCTTAACATGCCCAATCACCATAGGATTACTTAAGAGCAAAATGAATAAATATTGAAAACAAAGTGGATTGATGTTTTATATTTAAGATCAAATTGTATTTTCAACTAATTCTTATATTAAAAATAAAAGATATTATTATTTTAACATATTTATCATTTTTAATCAATTTTGACTGACTTTTTTTTATCTATGTAATTTAATTATTTTTATTTTATATACATAGGATCAGAAGGAGTACCACGTTATAGCATTTTTCTTCAATTTTTTTTGGGAGAAAATAGACTATAGAAAGTCAACTCGTGGTAAACGTAAGAACCTAATCAGTGTCAATTCAACAAATTCATAACATGCTTAGGTCATCCTATTCGACCAAACGAATTTGTAAGAGAGTGTGTGTCTAAGACCTAGATTTGAAATCAAATTTTTTTTATAGCAAACTATTTAGCATTTGATATTAGTCATTAATTTGAATTCTAGTTGTGCTCGACAAAAATTGAGAGAGTACTAGAGGAGAAGAATGTCATATATTCCTCTTGTCCTTAAAATTGTACTATGGATTATACTTGTACGAAAAGCAATGTTTTAAAATCTGGATCGGACAATGAACTGGAAAAATTAACAGGTCATGGTTCATTTGATCGGATCGGTTAGCGGTCGAACTGGTGACATAAATAATTAAATAAAAAATAATATCATTTGTTTATGTACCAATATAAATAAAATATTAAGTTATCAAATAATTTTAAAATAAACTTAAATAGTTTAATTTCATAATAAATCAACAAATTTATTCCTCCGGTCCTAAATATAAGACCCCTTTTGTAGTGTAAATTACACTACAAAAGGGGTCTTATATTTAGGACTGAAGGAGTATATGATAATAATATGTCTCACAACAAATTATTAATAGGGACTAAATCCTCACCCTAGAAAAATGAAGTGGATGACACTTGGACCTATCAACTCAGTATATTTGTTCAACTAACAATCAAACCAATCAGGATATTGCTACGACTTAGAAACTTCCAAGGCAACATTGGCCCAAAAAAAAAAAACACTTTTGAATACCCAATGCTCATAAGCAAAGATTTTCAACACAAATTTACACCTTAACCCTTTCTTTTGATAACCCATAACGGTAATTTATATTGGGTTAAGGTGCAAATTTAAACTTTAAAATCATAGTAATATTGCATCATACCGTAAAAAACGTTAATGGTCAATATCACTATTTGATCGTCAATGTAAGTTTTTTTAATGGTAAGTGATAATATTGTTATGATTTTAAGCTTTTGGGGTAAATTTTCGTCTAAAAAAATTTCCAAGTACCTAATGCTTCTGAATGAAAACTTTCAAGAAAAAATCTACACCTTAACTCATTTATGTTTAATGATCAAAGAATATACATTTCTCGAGTTGCTAGCCAACTTTTCATCGTAGATTTGACTTGTTCAAAGATGACAATGAGATAGGATAGAAATATAAAAAAAGAATATATTTTTCTTATATATTTTGTCATATATTTATGTTACATGATTATTAAACAGGTTTATTTAATCCCATAAATTATTGTCCTGCCTTCTTTCTTTCTTTTTTCTTGACAAAATTTTTGTCAACTATTCCACCCTATTTCAAATTACACCCAAAAAATAATAATTTGTTTTATCTTTCAATAAAAACATTTTAAAAATAAATCTCTTTAATCTTAAACTTGAATCTTATGATTAATAGTTTTGAGCTCAAAGTTGAATTTTTCTTAGTAGAAATTTTAATATAAATATGTGATTAGTCTCCACTAAACATTCTCAAGAAGAGAGGAGTTGCAATGGTCACCTCAGACTGTTTGAATGCCATGAGTGAATAGAAAGTTGGATCAATATTGGATCTCACCTGAATCACCCCATATATCCTCCTAAGGAGAACTTTAGTTCCAAACCCTGGTTCAAACAGGAGAAGTATGCTATGTTAATGTGCCTTAGATGATTCACATCTCAGGGTCAGGCTAATGAGCACATTGAACTATCCATGTAGCTGAGAGCCCTCACAATCTAAGTACAACGACATAATTAACAAGGGCGTGGTCTACCACTAAGCTAATAGCTTGTTGTGTATACCTATGCCAAAAGCAAGAGAAGCCCCATCCTTGTTTTTCTTTTTTTATGTCATGGGGGCAAAAAAAGGGATCCTATCAACTTGTTTTGACCTAAGATAATAAGCTCATGAGCTTAGTCTTACTTCGCTATCAAGAAATGAAAGAAGACTTCTATCTCCAAACTGATCTTAGATGTAGCTTGCTTTGTTTTGGGTGTGAAGTAGCATCAAACCAAAATACCCAACAAGCATTAGCTCCTCCTCAAAAGAAGGTGATCCAGATGTACCTTCCAGTATGGCTACCTTGTTACAACTTCACTCTGGTCACTAGCCCTACCTTCGACATCCCCATCCTTGCAATTAATGTAATGATTTCGGGCATGGCCAGCTCCAATATTGTGATGGGCCACTTGCACAAGGCATAGGAATGAATTCACTGTTGTATGGTTTATCGATGATTACTAATGATTCAGGCTTCATACAAGTGAGTTGTAGCCTATGTTCCAAACTAAAGACAAGATTTTGGAGTTAGCTCATTCTCACAAAATTGTGATCTTTTGTCCTGGGCATTGTAGCCCATGTGTTTCCTAGGGCATAAAGGGCATGATGATTTGACATCATCCTTACCTTCCTCCGACTTATTATTGGCAATCTTCTCAAGGTTCCAAACTCAACATTAGCAACTAAACACGAGGATTGTGCTTGTTGCAGGGCTTAACCTAACACTTCACGACACGAGCTAACGATAGCTATGCACAAGTCATGTTCTTGAAGGCACCCTCTCTTGCAAGAGGATTTACGGCATGTCAAGCCCTGTTAATTTTCTTCACTTTGCATCAAATCAAACCATATACTCTACCACTTCTACAAGCTCTTGTCAATTCCTTTGAGTTTCATTCTTGTGAATGTACTCCCCAAGCAGGATACTTAACACGTTAGCTACAACACTACACAGGTCGATAAGGACAGAGCCTAGTATCCATCATTTATGGCTAAGACTACTATGGTAGGTAATTCCATTCACTCCCTTAGCTTACATCTCTTAGTGTTAGTTTTAGTCTAGCAAAGTACTTTTGCTGTTGGTGTTTTTTTCGATCTCTAGCATTTCACTATTCTACCTAAAATTCTCTTTGCCCTTATTGTACTCCAGCTTAGTAGTTTCCATTGCCTATCAAGGGTTGAACCTTAGGATTTGATAGCAAACTCAAAAGGCCACCTACAAAGGCTTTATGCCCAATCATTTTGGATAACGCTTGCATCCTCTGTCTTATAGAGGTTGTTGGCACAAAATTAGCCGATGCTTATTCCCCATATACCATCATTCCTTTTTCTCCATGCAGTATTGCTCCATCAGGTTGTCTCTTGATATGACAAATTCCCCACCATGGGAGTCTGGACCGTGTCTCAGTCCTAGTATGGCTAATCATCCTCTTAGACCAACTATTGATCCTTGCTTTGGTAAGCTATTGCCTCACTAACTAGCTAACTAGACATGTGTCGCATCTCAATTTTTAGATCTAGGAGCTCTAGAAGTACCTTAAAGAAGGTAGGCTACTAAGTCTTTTTTGAGCAGAAATTCCAAAGATGAGAAAGGAAGTCAAAGTAGTTTCAGGGACTAAACTGTAAAGTAAAAGTTTTCAGGGACTCAAGTATAATCAAGGCTAGAGGCTCCAATAAAGTCTCAAGGGCCCAGAAAGAGAAAAAAAAAATAGAAACAGGCCAAGGGGTAGGTTAGAAACCTCAAAGAGATAGTTGTATGACGTTAAGTCCAAGCAGGGACTAAACTGTAAATTTAGAAAGTTACGGCCAATATGGGTAAAAATGGAAAGTATACAGAAAATTCTAAGAAAATATCAAAAAATGAGAAATAATATTCCAAGACTCTTTGGTGAAGAGAAATGATGAAAATACCCTTGAGGCAGCTTAAATGGAATTTATAAAAATATGGCCGGTAAAAAGTATACCGTTTGAGGTCTTATTTAAAATAGCAAGAGACCTCAAAAATATATGCAAAAATGAAGTTAAATGATTGAAATATTGTACTAATTTATAAAATTAGTCCTGCAGCCAAAAGACCAGTGCAATAGCTTTAATAAATTAAAAAGCCGATTATACTGATAAAAATGGTATTTTAGTAAATGATTTTTATGCAAGGCTTAAAGGAAGTGTTATGGCCCTAGAAAATTCATAGATTTTCTCTAAGGTGGAAAGAATTTTTGGAGTAGACAAAATAATTTTCATATCTCCAGAATGCCAAAAAGAAACCCCGAAAGTGAAAACCAAGTAAATAGAGGAAAATATCTAAGGAAAAGACAAATGTCATGATGGCTCATTAATGCATCATGTAAGGCAATCATGACACATGTGAAGGAATTAATTAAGAGAGAGGAGGTAGTGGAATAAGACAAAAGTAAGGTGACAAATATATCAGTGCTCTGGGAGACCGAAACTAAGAGAATGGACCGATTAAGTGCACTGATAAAGTGTAAAGGTACACTTGCTTTTTACTTGGCCTAGATTGTGCCACTTGTCAACCTCCCTATGGAGAGGATTTTGACCTTGAACATCAATTTCCTTTACAATTATTTTAAGGTTGGAAAATGGTTCAATGAGCCTTCACAAGTTGACACCTCACCCTTGTAATTTGAATGAACTTAAGAGGCATTTTGGTCCATTCAAGTCAAAGTTTTGGCTATAAATACCCCACCTTGGAAGAGCATTTTGGTAGCCATTTTTGGAGGAAAAACTCTGCTAAATTTAGAGAGAAAAATGTGGAGGTGAAGAGAGAAAATGTGGAGGTGAAGACCAAGAAAGAAGGAAAAGATTCAAGCTTCAAGTTCAAGGTATGTGATGGTTTTAGCATCTACCTTGATGTCTATTTTGAATAAGTTACTCTTTGTATCTTATTCTAGAATTTGGCATGATTAAAGTACACTCTATAAGCTTTAAATCCATAGGTAGAACACTTCATTTGGATATGTGTACGATTTATGAGGGTTTTTCAAATTTAGGGTTTAAAATCTGGAAACAGTGTTAAACTTTTAACCTTAGAAGAGTAACAAATTCTATACAATTTTGGTATTGTTTCGCATAGATTTGGTTCTTGAAACTATTTTTCCTTTAAAGAGAACTTAAGGAGCTTTCAGTGAGACTTGGAACCACTCAGTTTTGATTTTTTTAGAATTAATTATGAATTTTCAAAGTTGAGCAAAAATTCAAGAATTTCTGTGTGAACAGTACCCGTGAAGCAAAATTTTCAGATTTGATCTTCTTGAATCTAAGGCCATCTTAAGTAGTCCTAATTGACAAAAAATGGACTTTAAGGATGGGAAATGATGAGATGTATGTTAGAAAGGTTTAGAAGAAAGAAAACCCTAAAGCCAAGAGAAAGGGTTTGAAGTTCAAGAGAGCTAGTCTTGAACATTATGTCATCTCTTAATCCTAATAGATTGAATGATCAATATAGCTATGTTTAGGACCTTAAAACAATCAAAGAGGATGTTGGTGATGTTAACCGAATGCCCACATGTTTGGAAAGTCAAGGGAGTCAAAGGAAAAGTAAGAGAAAGCTTGAGGTGCAACAAGGTGTGAACTTACCCTTTATGTGCTTGATGTGGTATGCTTATGTGTGGGTTGTTTTGTTGATATTTGTATGATGTTGTGACATGATGATTGTTGCTGGAAATGATATTTTAATATGTTTCCATGGCCATGCATTTTTATACCAAGCATAAAGCATGATGGGGCATGTCACTAGTTAACTTAAGTTTATGGAAAACTACATACCATACACTAGCATCCATCTTGTGCATGTATGTGGTAATGTTTGCTACTAAGATTATCTTGAATTTCATCCCTCCCTAACCAAACATTTAGGTCAATCAATGATGGGCAATAATGGCATGAGAAGTAAGGAGATGAAAGTGGAGAATTATTGATGCTAATGAATGAAATTATGTTCAATGTATAATTCTCCTACGTTGTAAATTATGTTATGAATGCCATCAATACAATGTATGTGCCTAGAATGTTTAGGGCATGAATGAAAGTGTATGAGCATAAATGGAAAAGATCAAACCTTAGTTGTGCATGCCAAAGAAATAAAAAGAATTAAAGCAAGCAAAGGTGAAAGGATAAAACGTAGGTCCTAGAGTAGTTAGTTTCGAGCTTTAGTTTGACCTATCAAATGAACGAGTTAAGCTACGAAATTTGGTATACTTATAGTACACATCTCAAGATTTAAAATGAGAGGTAATCATCTCAATTGGATCTGTAACAAGGAGATATGAATTTCCAAATTTGAGGCATAGAATCTGGAAGGTCCAGATTTTACCAAATAAACAGTAAACTTTATCCAAAAACTATTGAATTGGGTAAGGATAAGTTAATTGGATATTTTTTTCGTAAAGAGCATTCAAATTTCTTTTTTTATAATTTTAGAAACACCCCCATACGATTTTCTAGAATTAATTATGATTTTTCAAAGTTAGACCTGTAATCTGAAAATTGCACAGTAAACAGTAATTACCAAAAAGTAATGTCCTAAATGAGATTTTTGAGCTCAAAAACCATCCAAGATGGTCTAAAATGATTCTAATGGATCTAAGGTAGTATATAAGTAATGTTTGACAACATGAGCTCCTCCTTGGGTGGATTCCTCTCTTTACTACTCAATGTATGGGGTATTAGTAGCCATTTCCAAACTATTAGTCTCCTCCCAAGAGTAGGCTCTTACGTGTTACTCACCTGTTCACCACTAGAAACACACTTCTGTCCGACTTGCATGTGTTAAGCATACCGCCAGTGTTCGTCCTAAGCCAAATCGAACTCTTCATAAGATTCATAATTGCATTACTTATAGCTTCTTGTTCGTAGACAAAGCTATTTAGAATTCTCTTTCATTTTAAGGCATAACTTGTATCTACACGCTTCATATTTGCCTAGAGTTCGCTCACAAAAATATGGCCGTCCTACCCCCTCACGTCAATCCCATGAGCCTCTTATCCATCTAAATCTTATTCGATCGTGGCTGGGGAGCAAATCAAAAATAGAAAAACTCACATTGGGATTAAGGATAATTAGGCTCAAATTGATGACTTCCACCATATCAAGATGACAATCTACTAATGAGTTATTCCCTTCCTTGGCCTACCCCCATCGAGAAATAGAATTGACTCATCCTAAGACAAAGGGTTAAGAAAACTCAAAACACTATTATTGAAATACTTGGAGTCAGGCCTTCTTTTCTTTCACATAATTACATATTCAAAAATAATGGGAAAAATTGGATTCAATTGTTAGCTACTCCTATAGGAAATAGGATTAACTAGGAATTCGAGCAATAGCACACGATTTCATAAAACCGAATGATTTTACCGATCTAAATAAAGTAGGTTTTATATGAAAAACATTTGACTTAATATGTTCTATTTTATAAGGGTGGGGGAAGAAACCCGACCCGGTATTCTTAAAAGGAAAGAAAGAAAAATCAGAACTAAGTCAAGACGATAGGATCAACCCCTCTTCTTGAGCCAAAGATCTTACCATTTCCAAAGTAATTGAAGTCACATCTATTTTTCCATTTCAATTCAAGAGTTCTTATGTATTTCCATGTCCTTGAAGACCTAAAAAATGGACAAATTCCTTTTCTTAGGAACACATACAATATTCGTCAGCACACAAAAGGATAATGATAATCCCACCATTAACTACTCATTTATCAATTTCATAGAATAGAAACAAATGTCCTACTAAGATAGAATTTTTAGCTTACTATCCTCTTGCTTGGCAGGCAAAGGTTACCTCCGTGGAAAGGATGATTTATTCGGAGGCAACATGAAAGTCTGACCACATTGCATTGCTAGAACCATGTTGTATATTGAAAGAGGTTGACCTCCTTGCTTCTCTCATGTCACAATATTCTCTCGCTAAGCTCCCTTTCTCCGCAATCTATAGAGATTTCACTCAGGAGTATTGGGTATTTGAAAGTT